>NC_091588.1:9253033-9285533 GCF_042767895.1 Penaeus vannamei
GTTCTGGTACAAATTCTCAAGGTAGAACAAAGAAGTCTTTCTACCACTCCTATAACACGTGTCCTATAGCAATGCGTGTTATTTTGCTTTTTTGAAAATAGATGGCGCTGTTTCTAATATCTCATCGCTTATTGGTCAATGGTTTACAGCAGAAATGCTTTCGACCAATGAGCGATCCCAACTCTTATACAGCGCCATCTGTTATTACCGGTAAAAAATTGTCATAACATCTCTTCTACTTGGCTCTCCGCTCTCCTTTTTGGCTGACCGAGGGACGCTCGAACATTACATCAGTCTCTCACGTGGACCGAAGGCAACCACACGCCTCAGCAAGATAACACACTTTAATTTTGCCCCCGAAGATGCTGTCCAAAGCAAAACTATTGGCCACAAACCTCTGTGCCCTCAGTGCTAGACAGCATGTTGCACAGCGTGTCCAGCAGGTGAGTGGAAAAAGACGAAAACGTTTCCTTTGATACACGACTTGGGCTTTTCGTGTTATGTGAGCAGACGACGCCATGAACGCCGGCATCTCTCACGATTTCTAATTTAGGAAGAATTTTCTTTGCTGTTTGTTTTCTCTTGCTATAATTTTTGGTTTACGAATGGGGTAATAGGTAATTTATTATTTTTATGCTGTCTTTAAAGTATTTAATCGGAATAAATGGATATGAGATAACACGTGCTGTGAACAGCAAATTGTGTAACCTTGAAATCCACTTCTGTTTCTATATATTGTAAATACATGTTAAACTCCCGAGAACAGTGAATCTAACCTATGAATCCTATTTTATTGCTGCCAAAATAGTTAGATTATTTTTCAGTTCAGAGTTGAGTAGCATCGTGAGGGTAATTCCTCCTTTTGATTTTTTTCTACATTAAAATATAGTTTGGTTCTTTGTTCTGTAAGTTTAGATTGATGACTTTTGGAATAGTTATGAAAATCCAGGCTTAGATTGTGATAATAACTTTGCCAAATACCTTCGCATGACCAATTGTTTCATTCAGCAACTAAGTTTTGAAATATATTTTTTTGAGTGGATTATTCCTTTGCTGTTTTGTGCTTTAATGCTGCTGTTCTGTCCCATGTAATTGCTTGATGAGTGACATACCTTGTACTTCACGACATGTAAGTCCCTTAAATGTGGAAGCCTAGGCTTGGCATGGTATTTTTGGTAAGAATTAGTATATCCACACAGCAGAAAATAAATCTAAACCACTTAACCTAAAATCGTGATTTTCACCATGTCAACAGCAACCTGTAAATGTCTAAATAAAATAAATACCACTTAAACATCTATAAAAATTGTAATTATTTGAAAGACGAGCAGAAATTTGTCATGGCAATAATAGAAAAGCCGTATAATACAAAAAAGAGCCTAACTTTGTCCGAAGGACACCGAATGAAACACCGCTCGAGTAAACAAGCGCAACTCGCAATGCGTACAAACTCGCTATCCGATATACAAATTTTTCACAAATATAAAATGTTATTATGCTAACCAAAATAACGAACACAAAATATCAAAATAATTCCCACCCCACCGCTTATTCGCACGATGTCAATTTATTTAAAAAATAATTGAACAATATACAACTCATACCGTCACTCTACAGAAGAAATGCGGCGTGGAGGAACCAATGAAATCTTTTATTCTCCGCCGGATACAACATTTTTAATATGTGCTTGGCAAAGTACCCGGTGAAGTGAAATTGCATCCATCTTTTCTATTAGCATTTTGGGGGAGGTTTGTCGCACCTACATGAATATATTGTTGCATTTGGGGCATTTAAGGGCTACCGATATGAGGGCATGCGACAGGCATATTCCTCCATGAATTGTCAGTACCTACAGTAAAAAAGAATGTTTGAATAACACTATTTATCAACTATGATAAGATACACTATTTTTTCAATTGTCTTTAAAATACCTATGGTAATTGTTACAGAGCGACGCACCCTCTCAGAGACGAAGTCGAAAAAAATGATGTTTTTCTGCATGAAATCATATGTTTTCATCGTTTGGCGTTTTCTTTTCGTATGAATCGTTCAGGAGATTGAGTACCATTTCTCCATCGACGATCTTGATTTGATAGTCCCATTAGCAAGGGAGGGCATGAAGTATATCAGGGAAATTATGGGGTAAAACAAACTTAAATAAGAATAGTAACGATCAAGTTGCGTAAAACTAGTACAAAAAGCGCTGGTAAAATTTCAGATTCTGCCAGCCTCCTCCTTTCGAAACGATTGTTTTTGGAATGGATAATTCCTTCGCTGTTTAGTGCTGTAATGCTATTGTTCTCCGTCACATCTGACTGCTTGAGCAGTGACGTAACTTGTACTTCTCGACGTCAGAGTTGCTTAAGCGAAGGATTCGCAATATGTTTGGGAAAAATTTCCATGATTTACACAGCAAAACATATCAAAACAACTAACAAAAGCTTTAAATTGTGTTTGTTTAAACTCTACGGAAAAAAGACGCATGTTTCACCAATATAATTACGGTCTACTAATGTGCGGTTAAATCTGGGCTTACTTTTTGTCTGGTTGCCTCACAATACAAAAGCAATAAATTTTGATTACACAAAAATAGCCGATATCCCGAGCGTGTATGTCTGCCGCAAAGGAACGCCCATGAGCCTGAAGAGCGAGGTACATTTTCGTCATTAATAGCTGGATAAGAGCCCGCTGTAGCTTAACCTATAATACATCCTACTATTCCTTCCGTTCTATAAGATGGCGTTGTCCATTTCCCTCTATCACCGCGCGTCACACAAACGGATAACCTCATTCCTACATAATTTTCAATTTTACGTAAAATTTGCGGCTGCTCACATCGGGCAGGAATGCGTGCGCAGCATGGACACGGCGTCCTCCATGGAGCCGCCGCTCTTTGTTATTGCTGTCGCACGCTACATTTAACATTAGTTTATCGATGGGAATAATGCTAGAGCCCCCTTCTATGCGCAAATCGAGACAAATCACACTCCCAAAAGGTTTGTGCACTCGTTGCGAGTTTTCCGTCACCCGCGCTCATTTAACGCCCTGCTCATTATTGTTGAGATTGAGACCCGCCCATCAGAAGCTTTTCCGTGACATGCCCGCAGCGTCATCCTGGTCCCATTCGTTATGGCAATTTGATTGTGCTCGCGGTTATTGTACACCGATTCAATGGCGATGTATGCAACAGACAAAAGAAATTAACGTTTAATATTTATCATTAATATTGTGTTTGTTAATATTCTGCCTGCGTTTATTGCAAATTAAGACAAAGAATTAGTTAGTCGCATTCTATTAATATTTGAGTATATATATATATATTTGTGCAATATGCAATGTGTGTAATACGCTGGTTCTCGTTATAATCTATATAAATTTTACTAACCTTCCATTGCCGTACCTCCGTATACTTCGTCAGATATTGTTGATGTTATAGATTTTCTGCAGAAAAATGCAAATAGCGATTTATCAACATTTCAGCCGGCTTTATATTTTCCAATATTTCACACCCAAACCCTTCTCACACAGTTGACAGACAGACACTGAACGTTTTTTTTGTCCGGTGCACACTTTCCGAAAATAGCGAGTTCTGATTGGTCAAGAAATACTGACGTCATTTTCCTCAGTTTTCATTGGCCAGGATTTGTCGCCGTTTATCATACAGTATAATCGCTACCTTGCTAGTAATTGCTAGTTAAGCATGGTGTTCCTGTCTTACCCTTTCACACACGATTCATTTAATATCGCCGATTCTTAATAAATATGCGTCTGAGTTCACGAAAACATGTATTTTGTTCCGTAATAACGTTTAATATATATATATATATACAATGGGGGAAAAATCCTAAGTAAAGATTTAAATATCTTACCTAATTTTATTCACTCTCAGAAGAAGTACCCTCATCGAGAGGAACTGGGATTGGAGGGGGCTGGTCCCGCTGAACCCCGCCTTGCGGCGGGTATAATGATACCGCTTCCACAAAAAAAGAATGTATGGGGGAATTAGAATTTGCTTTGATACACAAATATCGCGCGATGTATTGGGGCAGATATTCCGATCTAATTCCGGGCCTCCTTATCCATTCTTTCAGATCGCGCCACAATCTTTCAATGTTCTGTGTATGGAGTTGTGGGTCTCGTGGGTCTACAAAATTCTCAGAATGATTAATACTCAGATGTTTGTAAGCAAGATGTTTTAGGTTTCGGTAGGCAGCCCATCTATCACTGTATATCATACTGTCTGGTTTTATATATTTCTTAATCAGGGGTATGAGCGTGTCAGCACTCCTGTCACCATCCACGAGTGGAACAACAAATTTCTTTTTACTGACACGCTCAATACCCCCAAAGACCCACACGTGGCTCGCCTGTCTGCCCCTGTTACACTTGCGCCGCACGAGCAGCGTCTCGTCGATTTCAACGATTATCCCGGCACCTCCTATTGAATTTTGATTTTGTAACCACCAATTTTTGGTTATTCCAGAACAAAAACTCCAATCTACGCTAGTAGGTCTAGACAAGCCAATACATTTAGTGACAGTTTGATGATCCCAATACTTTTGCAACCAATGATTAACAAATAAAACTACTTTATATGGTGCCAAATGGGTTCCCTGCAGAAACGTGCCGCTGTAATCGCTGATCAAGAAAACGCAACTTTTACAACGTTTTGTTTTTGCAATTTTTTTTCCATCTGCCACAATACCACGTATGTCAATCTTCACGGTATTTGCAAGGTAAATCGCAGTGTGGACAATTTACCGCCCTTGGCAAAACACCGTGTGTGTGCTCTCAGGAATTCTATAGCGTAATTTTTCTCAAAATAATCAGATAGTACACTATAATAGTGAGGGTTACACCCGACGCATTTGAGATCCATGATGGCAAAAGATTCATTATACTCGCTTTACTCTTCCACTATACATACCTGTTCCACACACGGTGTCTCGTGATTGGTCAATAGCATTTCCTGTAATACTATTGGCTTTCGTGACAATGTCACGCGCATGTAGTGTCGAATAAATATGTAAAAATGTTTCGTGCGCAATTCAGGCGATAACATTTTTGTTTTTGAAAATCCCGCGCATTTCTTCAGGCCCCTCTTGCTCGTAATATGGGTGAGGCACATCGGTTTGCGCAGAGTAAGAAATTTATTTGTTATTGTAAATACTCAATATCATGTGAGTATTACTGGTCTATTGTCATATATATTGATACAGACACAAAATCTGCTTCGTGTACCGTTATGTGGGCTTTATCAACGCATGAATCTCGGTGATTAGAATAATTGTACAAAAATGAAACGGCATCATTGTTTTGTTTACAAAAGCAAGGAAAGGATATCGGATGGCGATTTTTAAAATATTGAGATAGTACTTCATAACGGGCTCACGGACACTTATGTGTCCAATAACTTCGTTAGTTTTGAGCTGCGAAGGAAGTACATAGAAGAAAAGTTTCTTAGAATCACTCGCTCTATCATTTGCATATGTTATTTTTCGTCTAAAAGGCGGCTGGCAGAATTTTGACCAATACCAAAGCGCTTAAAATCGGCCAATGAAACTCTACGGATGTAACTGCCATCTTTGAAAGTTTACGGACTGACGCGAAATAAATAAAAAACTACGGGAACCCAACCCGAATTTCGGTAAAACTCTATGGGAATTCACATGTTCCAACCCCCAAAAACGTATTGACCAATAGACTAACCTAATATATCAATATAAATTGCCGTGACTAGGCGTGCCCTTCGGGCACTGCCCGAGGGGAGGGTTGATGGGGGGCAAGCCCCCAACACCCCCTAGGACACATTCTCTCCACCACGGTATGTACGGCAAGACTGAGCTGCATTCACACTGTAAAATAATGAACCAAATACCTTTATATCCGGAAACATGAAACTTTCGTTTCTTTGTACTGTTGGTATTGCTTCGATTTTAATCACCTTTTTCGTCCTTTGGAGCTCTTGATGGGCTCAGATATAAAACTGGGATGGTTACTGAAGTCTAATCATTCTTCGATGCCACTGTAAAGGTCTTAAAAAGAACCCAGAATCAACACAACACTCAAAACGCAACATTTCTCACCGGCTTTCAATCTCGAAATGAGCGGTATGGTGAGCTATCAACCTGTGGCTGGTGCAAGAAAGTGTGAAACACTCGATGGGCAGGATTCGATATAAGGGTAAAGATAAATATAGAAATATGCAAATGAAGTATAATAACAGTACTAAAAGACTTTAAAGGTATAAATGTGTACCAGCAGACACAGATAATTAGCCAAATATCGTTTTGAGAAGCGCATGATGATACACGGACTAGTTCGCGAACACAAAAATGCGTTCGTGGGTCAGTGTCGTGTTTTTCCTAGCAAGGTAAACAAGCTCATCGACTTTGAATTTGAAAGGCGGCCGCGCGTTATATTTTCGTCATTTAGCGGCGACTATAAGGCCGGTGCATCTTAAACTATACGATATCTCCTTCTGTTTTTCCCGCTCTATGAGATGGCGGTGTCCATTTTCCTCTATCTACGCGCGTCGTGGTCTTTAACTAACACTTGAAATTATAAATCATAAAATCTATACATTACAAAGAACAATACATAAAATGTATAAGCATAAAAGAAAGAGGAAATGTTAGTAGAAATAGAATTAAATAATGGATTAAAATATTAGTAATTGGTAATGCTTCCACATTGGTTGAAAGTAGTGCTAAGAAAACGTGACATTTAGAGAAAACGCGGGTATAGAAAATGGAAATACAGAAAACTAGACACGTATAGAAAAAGTTATGGAAAATGCAAACGACTCTGCCGCCGAAGGTCGATTTTGACTTAGTCTCTGCGCAGCGCATAGTGCTGCCGTTTTATTCCATTTAACGGTAAATACAAGCCCAGCACAACTTATACTATGTTCCATCCCACTCTATTTTTTCCGCTCTATAAGATGGCGGTGTCCATTTCTCTCTCTCTACGCGTCCGTCTCCGTAACCTCTACCAATTTGTTTTTCTGAATTAAATCCTATGATTTTATTGATTTTCCGCGTTGTTTCTTCTGCAAATGAATCGTTCAGTAGTTCGAGTACCATTTCTCCATCGATCTTGATTTGATAGTCCCGTTAGTAGGGGTGGGCATGAAGTATATCAGGGAAATTATGGGGTAAAACAAGCTTAGATAAGAAGAATATTGATCAAAAGTGCGTAAAACTAGCATAAAAAAATGCTGAAAATTGGCCAACGAAACTCTACGGATGTAACTGCCATCTTTGAAATTTTACGTGCAGGCGCGAAAGAAATAAAAAATTCTACGGAAACCCAACCCACATTTCGGCAAAACTACGGGGATTCACACATTCCAATCCCCCCAAAAAACCTACTGACAAATAAACCAAGCTAATATATCAATATAAATTGCTGTGACTAGGAGTGCCCTTCGGGCACTGTCCGAGGGGAGGGTTGATGGGGGGCAAGCCCCCTAACACCCCCCAGGAAACATTCTCTCCACCACGGTATGTATGGCAAGACAGAGCTGCATTCACACTGTAAAATAATAAACCAAATACCTCTATATCCAGAAACGTGAAACTTTCATTTCTTTGTACTGCCGGGATTGCTTTGATTTTAATCACCTTTTTCGTAATTTTGAGCTCTTGAAGGGTTCAGATATAAAACTGGGATGGTTACTAGTTAAATTATTCTTCAATGCCACTGTAAAAGTCTTAAAAATTACCCAGAATCAACACAACACTCGAAATGCAACATTTCTCACCGGCTTTCAATCTTGAAATGAGCGGTATGGTGAGCTATCAACCTGTGGTTGGCGCAATAAAGTGTGAAACACTTGATGCGCAGGATTCTATATGAGGGTTTAGTTAAATATAAAAATGTGCAAATGAAGTATAACATTACTAAAAGACTTCAAAGGCATAAATGTATACCAGCAGACAGATAATTAGCCAAATATCGTTTTGAGAAGCGCATAATGATACACGGACTAGTTCGCGAACACAAAAATGCATTCGTGGGTCAGTGTCTTGTTTTTCCTAGCAAGGTAAACAAGCTCATCGACTTTGAATTTGAAAGGCGGCCGCGCGTTATATTTTCGTCATTTACCGGTGACTATAAGGCCGGTGCATCTTAAACTATACACTATCCCCTTGTATTTTTCCCGCTCTATAAGATGGCGGTGTCCATTTCCCTCAATTTACGCGCGTCCATCTATGTAACCTGTACCAAAAATTCAGGTGCTGTGGCTGTCACTGAGGCTGCACAGCTTAAGTTAAATATAAATTGGGTAATTGTCATTGATAGTCACGCACCCTCTCAGACACTGAGTAAAAAAAAAAAAAATCTTCAGGAAATCCAACGATTTTATCAATTCTTCGTGTTGTACGGCATGATAGCGCTGCATTCACACTGTAAAATAATAAAGTACATTTATATCTGAAAACTTATAACTTTCAAGCGCTTCTTTCTACTGTTTGGATTGCTTCAATTTTAATAACTTTTTTTGGCATTTGGAACTCTTGATGGGTTCAGATATTAAACTGTGATGGTTACTAAAGTCTAATTATTCTTCATTGCAAGTGTATAAGTCTTAAAGATAACCCAGAATCAACACAACACTGGTAACACGACATTTCTCACCAGTGTTCTACCTCGAAATGATCGGCTACGAACTGTCAAACCTGGTGGCTGGCAAGAGAAAATATGAAACACTTGATGCGCAAGATTCTAAGTAAGGGTATAGATAAATCATAAAATACGCAATTGAATTATAAGAACATTAAGAAGACTTTGAAAGCATAAATGTGTAACAGCAGACACTGATAATTAATAATGTTTTGACAAGCACATAACACATGAACTACTTTGGACATTGCAATAATGAGTTAAGCACTTAGTGAGCGGTGACTGCGTGTTATATTTTCATCATTTAGTGGTGACTATGAGGATGCTGCAGCTTAAATTGTTCTATCCTACACTATTTCTTCTGCTCTATAAGATGGTGCTGTCCACTTCCCTCTACCTAAGCGTGTCGGTGTAAGTGATTTATACCATAAACCATACATAATTATGGAGGGAGGTATCAGTTGATGATATAGACTAAAAACATTATAAATATTGATTGATTAATTGTGATCTGATACCCTACTGTTTTAATCACTTTCATTGTCCTCCAAAACCTCTTGATATTCTGCACGTGGATATATGGAAAGTAAGGGTCTACAAAGATTTTTGAATTACGAGGTGCTCATATCTGATCTTTAGATTATGGTACACTGTGTTATTAGGGTAAGAGCATGTCTGCACTGCAATTGCTGCCTACCAATGACACCACAAATTTATTTAGATCATTACCCCCCAAAGACCATCGCTTGACTAGGCTTCCTTCTTCTGTTGTACTAACAATACACAAGCAGTCTCTTTTAGATCTTAACCCATTAGCGACGGGTATCCCATTTATGAGACACCTGAAAAATTAAACATTGCCAGGAGTCCTGCCAGTGTGATGCTGGGTAATTGTTGAAGACCGCAATGCACCCTTAAAGAGACTAAGTTCCAAACTTGCGGGGGTACCCCTCCCCCTCCAAAGTGGGGACCCACCGCCTCCCATCCAAAGGGGAGGTCCTCGCAGAGCTTAATTTCCTAGGGGGGAGGGATGATTGGGAGAAATAGAGTTCACGAAGCTCCGTTGGGGGGGGGGGGGATGCACGATGTCAATAGCAACCTGTAAATGTCTAAATAAAATAAAAACTACATAAACATCTATAAAAATTGCAGACTGCTTGATGAATGACATGACTTGTACTTCGCGACATGTAAGTCCCTTAAATGTGGAAGCCCAGGCTTCGCATGGTATTTTTGGTAAGAATTAGTATATCCACACAGCAGGAAATAAATCTAAACCACTAAAAAACCTATAAATCGTGATTTTCACCATGTCAATAGCAACCTGTAAATGTCTAAATAAAATAAATACCACTTAAACATGTATAAAAATTTTGATTATATGAAAGACGAGCCTAAATTTGTCATGGCAACAATAGAAAAGCCGTATAATACAAAAAAAGAGCCAAACTTTGTCCGACGGACACCGAATGAAACACCGCTCGAGTAAACTAGCGCAACTCGCAATGTGTACAAGCCCGGTATCAAATACACAAATTTTTCACTAATATAAAATGTTATGCAAACCAAAATAACGAACACAAAATATCAAATTAATTCCCACCCCTCTGCTTATTTGCACGATGTCAATTTATTTTAAGGATTATTAAATAATATACAACTCATACCGTCACTCTACAGACGAGATGTGGCGTGGAGGAACTAATGAAATCTTTTATTCTCCGCCGGATACAACATCTTTAATATATGCTTGGCGAAGTACGTGGCGAATTGCATCTAACTTTTCCATTATCATTTTGGGGGAGGTTTGTCGTATCTACATGAATATATATTGTAAAATCGTCAACTGTCGTTGCATTTGGGGCATTTAAGGGCTACCGATATGAGGCCATGCGACCAGCATATTCCTCCACGAAATGTCAGTACCTACCATAAAAAATGTTTGAATAACATTATATATCCACTATGATAAAAGATAGTATTTTTTCAATTCTTTAAAACACCTATAAATATAAAACAAACATTGAAACAAATATCTTTACCTTACCACATGTCACACCGCACACAAAAACTGCTAGGTCCTTACACGTCAAGAGCTTACCGGAAAATGTTCAAGTAATGAATATTGTGTTTTTCCAACATGGGAAGCAATTAAGGTAAAGAGGCAGTAACGTTACATTGTTAACAGTGAATCTACGTTATGATAACGAAAATATAAATCATAAAATATATACATTACAAAGAACAATACTTGCAATGTATAAGCATTAAAGGAAGAGAGGAAATGTTAGTAGAAATAGGATTAAATAATGGATTAAAATATTAGTAATCAGTAATGCTTCCACGTTGATTGAAAGTAGTGCAAAGAAAATGTGACGTTTAGAGAAAACATGGGTATAGAAAATGGAAATACAGAAAACTAGACGTATAGAAAATGCAGACATAAACAAATGACTGTCACAGAAGGTTGATTTCGACTTAGTCTCTGCGTTGCGCGCAGTGCTGCTGTATTATTCCATTTGACGGTAAATATAAGGCCTGTGCATCTTTAGATTACTTCTATCCTACTCTATTTCTTCCGCTCTATAAGATGGCGGTGTCCATTTTCCTCTATCTACGCGCGTTGCGGTCTTCAGCCTCTACCTGATGCTGTATCGGGGTCGCGCTCCGATGCAGCAGCGGGCCACGGCCGGCGGGGGGACACTCTGGGGAAGCTCCGCCCGCCGATGTTGTAGCCGCCCGGAATATTTTATTTTTGGTTTCAAAATATACTGGTGTGAATGAGTTGATGATGACTGCACCAGCACCATCAATAGAATTTTGATTTTGTAATCAATATTGTTACTTCTGAACAAAAACTACTCCAATCGACTCTAATTGTTAATAACTATTCTAACATATGTAATATGATCCCATTGTTGTTGTATGTAATGATTAACAAAATTACTTTAAACGGTGCCAAATATGACCTCTGCAGAAACATACCGTTTTAATCACTGGTTGAGAAAATGCAACTTTTGTGCCATTTGGTCTTAGCTGTTTTTTTATTTATTTATTTATTTTTTTTTTTTATCAACCACAATCCTTACAATATTTGCAAGGTAAACTGTATTCTGGGGAAGTTCCCCAAGAAAACAAAACGGTGTGCTCTTAAAAATGCAAAAGCTTCTTTTACCTATCAGGTTCTGATCCCACACCCCTATCATTAAGGCTTCTAACTCTCGGGTACTCTGGCTTTAGATGCCTTATGTAATTCATAAAGGATGGTTAATGTTATGTAAGGTGACACAGATAAAGGCAAATGGACACAGCCATCTTATAGAGCACAAGTAATATTAATAAACACTGATACATCTGCTATAGCCTTATATTTACTGCAAAATAATAAATATATACTGCTTATCACCACTCATAGACTAAGTCCTCAACACCCTCACAGACAGTTTTTAATATTACCTTTTCTACAAGCTGGCATGAAGTGCGTATAAAGGGGCTATAATAAGGCTAGCCACCTCTAGAGAATAAATAGGAGGTAGGAAAGGTTAGATTGGGATTTTTTGTATCCCTCTTACTAATACTAGAAATGGTGTGGATGATGAATGTAATTTTTTCATACCTAACTAGGAACAATATTGCCTTTTGAATATTTGTAGGTGTATGTGTTGAGAAGCTATTATATATTGTTTAGAATAGTCATGAACAGTCCTTGCTTCAGCATTTTCAATTGTTTAATTCTAAAATGAAATACAAGGTCTTCCATAAGTAGAAAAAGAAAATTATTGTCGAATTAAATGATTGTATTATTGTAGTATATTTAGTTTATATATAAGTATTGTGTGTATTAGCAGATAAAATTGATAGAGCAATATTTTTTCAGGCATCTGCCCAGGGATTCCTTTCCCAGAGGGATAACCTAAGCATGCAGACTAGATTCAAGTAAGTAATTTATATAAGAATTTTCATCCGAATGAAGCTGGAAAATGATGTACATATACTTTTTGAGTTACTCCGTGTTTTGAAAAAACATGTATAAATTCAAAAACTTCATTTTCATTCCTAAAAGATGCTAATACATTCAACCTAAAAGTAAGGTTATGAAGAATCCTGTTTCAAGGGTTTTTCTCATAGGTCAGATGGAGTGAAGGGTGCAGTCATTGGCATTGATTTGGGCACCACAAATTCATGCGTGGCAGTCATGGAGGGCAAGAATGCGAAGGTGATCACAAATGCTGAAGGAGACCGCACCACACCATCCATTGTGGCTTTTACAAAGGGTGAGACGAAGAATTTTTTTGTTACAATTATTGTTATTAGTATATCTTTATTTCTATTATCTGTTCATTGTTATGTACTAGGAATATTATTTTCAGTGTAATGTTCATTGTCTATTAATTTTAGTTTCATGTACTGTTCATTGCTTTTTCTTTTTTTTTATACAAATACATTGAAGCTTTGTAGCAATAGAAATGACTAATGTACCTTTCAGATGGTGAGCGGCTTGTGGGTATTCAGGCCAAGCGACAGGCAGTCACCAACTCTGGCAATACATTTTATGCTACCAAAAGACTTATTGGTAGGAAGTATGATGACTCAGAGATCAAGAAAGACAGGTTAGTCTCTTTGAAAGATTTTTCTTGAATTATTATTATTATTTTTTTTTTTGAGGAAAATGCCAAAGTATTGTGGTTATAATTTCAGGATGTCCTGAACTTTTTTACATTGCAGTTTTTAAAATTTAATGTATTAAATTTTCAGGGATACTGTAGCTTTTAAGATTGTACGAGCAAGCAATGGTGATGCTTGGGTGCAGGCTGATGATGGGCAGATGTACTCTCCATCTCAGATTGGTGCTTTTACCCTGATCAAGATGAAAGAAACAGCAGAGGCTTACCTTAATACTGCTGTTAAGAATGCAGTCATCACTGTGCCTGCCTACTTCAATGACTCCCAGCGACAGGTAAGTAAAAACTGGAGAGGCATGACAATTCTATTGGAAAGTTGTGCTCACATATAGAGCTTAGATTTAGAAAGTACTTTTTGCTTTTATTTGATGTAATTTATTTATTTTTATTTTATTTTTTTTTTCCCTGAAGATTCTAGAAAGTATGCAGATTGAATTCAACAAAAACTTTTAGTTTTAGATTTCATTGTGGAATGTTTCAGGCCACAAAAGATGCCGGACAGATTGCTGGATTGAATGTTCTTCGTGTTATTAATGAGCCAACTGCTGCTGCTCTTGCCTATGGCATGGACAAAACTGATGACAAAATGTGAGTTGAATGCTATTCATATGCAATTGTTTTTTTTTTTTTTTTTTTTTAGGCAGCCTTTTTGTGAACCAGTGTTGATTTTGATGACATTCCCCATGTTCTGTCTTTTAAGACTTTCGTGGTTTTAGATCATCATAGATTATACGAGGATTCTTCACCTGGGTAATCCTTAATGGATTAGCTCAGTTTTGCGGGTCCTGATATTTGATTTACATAACCAGTTTCAAACTAGTGAGGAAGTTACAACTGTACAGTTATTCATGTTAGTTTTGATATTCATGAATAATATATAATGTATGCTTTGATATTGTCTTTATGTATATGAAGTCCCTTTTTTTACTGACATTTAAATGGCTTTCTCCAACACAGCATTGCCGTGTATGACTTGGGTGGTGGAACTTTTGATATCTCGGTCCTGGAAATTCAGAAGGGTGTCTTTGAGGTGAAGTCTACCAATGGTGATACTTTCCTGGGTGGAGAAGATTTTGACAATCACCTTGTTAATTTCCTTGCTTCAGAATTCAAGCGAGAGGTATACCCTTAATATTTGATTTATTTTATTTTTTTAAAATTTATTCAGCAGTAATGGTAAATCAAAGTATTTTCATTGAGGATTTTTAACCTAGTATAGGATGTTAAGATTTTGTGGCCTTTTTAAGTTTCATAGCACGAAATTCTTTTAAACTTCATCCCATTACATAAGACCTTAATATCTTCATTGAAGGCAAAGGTCATGGTAACTAATGAAAGTATACATTACAGCAAGGTGTTGATGTCACAAAGGACAACATGGCAATGCAACGTCTGAAGGAGGCTTCGGAAAAGGCAAAGATCGAACTGTCTTCCTCCACACAGACTGACATTAACCTGCCTTACCTTACCATGGATGCTTCGGGGCCAAAGCACATGATGTACAAGGTGAGCCTTTGATCCAACTTGCTTATACTTGCATGATTTAACAGGGTCAGTCTCTCCGCACAGTGATTTAGGAGACTTTCAAAACTAGGTTTAGTTGATTTAACACAATGGTGGAGATTTTTTGTACAGGCAACTTGATTCAAAGTATTGTTTGATTTCCTTCAAAATGTGATTTATTTGTTACCTGTGTGGGGAGGGATGGTTCACTTGACTTAGTTTGTATTTAGGATGACTCCAACTTTGTCTAATTAAGTTTTCTTCCCCAGTTGACTCGATCCAAGTTTGAGAGCATTGTGGACAAACTAGTGAAACGCACTGTAGACCCCTGCCTCAAGGCTATCAAAGATGCTGAGTGTGGAAAGTCTGAGATTGGAGAAGTCATTCTTGTGGGTGGCATGACCAGGATGCCCAGGGTGAGGTTTCAAGGAAGGTTTCAGGTTGTCTAGGAATTGTTGATATTAATGTTAATAAGTGTTGACCTAAAATTAGTTTATTTTTGGACCACTTGATCTTAGAGAATCCACCAATTGTTGTACATGCTGAGGGAAAACAATACAATATCTGAATTACAGGTGGTTTCCACCGTGCAAGATATCTTTGGTCGTGCCCCAAGCAAGGCGGTGAATCCTGATGAAGCAGTGGCTGTGGGAGCTGCCATCCAGGGTGGAGTGCTTGCTGGTGATGTAACAGATGTGCTGCTTCTTGATGTGACTCCTCTATCTCTGGGCATTGAGACACTGGGAGGAGTCATGACTAAGCTAATCAACAGGAACACCACCATCCCCACACGCAAATCACAGGTAGGCCTGGAATGGGATTTAAACATTAGCACACTTTTGAAATGCTGATGGGGACTAGAACCAGGGCCTCTCTGGTTAATACCCTTGTAAAAAGATGGCAACACATGAACAAATACTATGGATTTAGTATGAATAGATAAAATCCATTTTAGGCATTCTGACAAAAAGTCAATTAATTTACAAATCAGTGATAATGTATATAGTGGATTAATCATAGAAAATCTAAAGTGAATCAGACATAGATAAAAATGGCTGCAAAGGACCTATGATTAGATATTGCTGAGGATAACTGATAAGTGATTCAACTCAGTATAGGAAAAAGAAATGCTAGCATAAATATGTATGTGAATATTTCAATAATATACATGGGGCAGTGATTTCAACACAATACTCTAAATAGCATTACCAGTGTGCCAGTTGCTGGTTTCAGCAGTGTCTGTAACCTACTTCTACTCCTACAAATTTTGGTACAGCCATTCGCATATGGGCATATCTGTTAAGTGAACATGCTAGTGGAGGCACTGTACCTCTAAATATATGCTGCTAGCTCCTTGTAACATCACAAGACTTAAAAGAAAAAAATTCTTCGTGTTAGGGGATTTTCATTTTGCCATTTGCTTTTAATTATTCTTTGAATAAATGCAGAAGTTGGGGAAAATGTACACAAAGTAAAGGTTGATACCTATAGACATGAACTTTATAGGTCCCTTCCCGCTCTCCCTAGGTATTCTCCACAGCTGCTGATGGCCAGACCCAAGTAGAGATCAAGGTTCACCAAGGTGAGCGTGAAATGGCTAATGACAATAAGTTGTTGGGCCAGTTCAGCTTGATTGGCATTCCGCCTGCCCCCCGTGGTGTACCCCAGATTGAAGTTACCTTTGATATTGATGCCAATGGTATTGTCCATGTGTCTGCAAGAGACAAGGGTACTGGCAAGGAGCAACAGAGTGAGTAATTGTAGTATCTTGTCTTTGCTTTTGTGTTCCCTCAAAGTAAAAGGTTATCTTGCTCAAGTTCTGAGAGGAGTCATGTTATTAGTACTCTTGCTTACTAATATTTTAAAATTTGAAGTGAAAGGGGAAATAGCCAAATGACCTTTAAAATTAACCAATCAATATACGTGCACAGTTGTGATCCAGTCATCTGGTGGTCTGAGCAAGGATGAGATTGAGAATATGATCAAGAATGCTGAGCAATATGCAGAGGAAGACAAGAAACGTAAGGAGGTTGTGGAGGCCATCAATCAGGGTGAGAGCATCATTCATGACACTGAGAGCAAGATGGAGGAGTTCAAGGATCAACTCCCTGCTGAGGAGGTAAGTTTTTTTATTAAATTTTTCTTGCTATATGCCTTCCCTTGCTTCTGATAGGTAAACCCTTTACCGGGTACACATTTTAAATACCTCATATATATACATGTATTTAAGTAATCATATATGGTCACTTGCCAGATAAACGGTTAACACTTGACTTTGTTTCATGGCTTTCAAGTGTATGCATTCATAGAACACGAGTAATTTTGTTTCATTCCTATTTGGTTAAGGAGGTTAGGCATTGTTTTTAACACCTTGGATCCAGTTGCTTCACAGCAATTGCATGGACCAAAATACGGTCATAACTCATATGAGAGGCTACTTTTCCGGGTATATAGCTTGTAGGCTGAGTGAATGTAAACACTTGTTCTCCTTTGTAAAGTTTTCATTTTGAGCATAAGTGTTTTTAGACATTTTGCCTTTTTCTAATATTTGCCATTTGATTTACTTTATCTAGACGGTAATTTTGTCCCCATAGGTAGTCCATAACCAAGTGCAATATGAATAGAAATGTAATATATATATTTTTTTTTATCTGTAATAGAAGCTGCATTGTGGTTTACAGCAGCCAGGAATAGGATGTTGAGCATGGAAATTCCATGCTCCTTTATCAATAGGAGTAATTAGTCTTTCTAAATGCCAAACGAGTATCACCCCCAAGAGGTTTGTGCACTCATGGTTACTTTCCTTAACGCTGACCTTCAGCCAAAATGCTCATGATAAGTTTGCTGCAGCCAGATTTCCCCCCCATGAGTGCATATTCGTCACCTGCCCCTCAACCCAAATTATACATCTGGATCGAAGGGGTTAAGATGGAAGTGCCTGAATTTCTATTTAAGTACTTTACAAGTAAACATTAGTTTTAGAAAGGTAGTCATGCTAAGTGTTCCATGCTAACAAAAATAATTTCTCAGACTCAAAAGTTAAAGGAGCAGCTGACTACGGTGAAGGACCTCTTGGCAAACAAGGACTCTGCAGACCCAGAGGAAATCAAGCAAAAGGTCAGCGAGCTCCAGCAAGCCTCACTCAAGCTCTTCGAGATGGCCTACAAGAAGGTAAGAACCTAGGAATTGAATTTGGAGAACTTTTATAACAGAAAAGTTACATGGATATTGTACTTACTTTGGAGAGAACTTTGAACCATTTTATGCCCCTTCCACAGATGGCATCTGAGAGAGAGTCATCAAGCAGCAGTGGCGAGAGCAAGGACAAAAAGGAAGGAGAGGGACAGCAGTAGATGATATAATGACCACTGATTTGTCTAAAAACTTGTTCAGTCAGGGTTTTGGGGATCTTGAGGGGGTAGGAGAATTTTTTTTTTTTTACTGAATTTATAGATTAATAACCCCAATCCTCTGATATTCTTGCTGAAGGAAATGTTTCTCCAAGGGGACTGGTGAATAATGCTATAGCATCATTGTATGAGCGAATGTATGATTTTGAGATTGTTTGTCCTAGTGAATGCCTGTGTAAATATTTGATGTAAATTCATATACTGGCATAGACGTCTATGTTAATATAAGGTTAAGTTACAAATTTTCTTTGTATAAAAAAGATGTGTATATATATATATAATGTTAACAATAAATTTTTTGTTATAAAATGTTTATGAATAGGTCCTAAGATAGATATACAGAATTTCTGAGTTTCCTTTTTTTAGTGTGGCAAGGTGGCAAGATTCCACTGAGCAGTGGAATCTGGTCATATTGTTGCTCCTAGACAATGATCTACTCTTAGTGTGTTGTGACACCAAGTCTAACAGTAATTGTCATTAGGATTTATATATATATATTGTGCTATGCATATTGCATATGCTATAAGATAAAAGCAGAAAGGTTCGAATAACTGTTTTAGAAGTAACACCTGAATTGAATATCCCATTTTAAAGTAGATATACTAAAGGCAAGAGTGACCAGTGTTGAATCCATCTTGTAAGGTAAGAAATCATGTCAATGACTGTTGTAAATGTATCTGTAATTATCAAAGCATTTTTTCACTAGACAGTTCCATGTGGTTTGGTGTCAATATAAAAGAAAAAAAGAATGAAAATGAATTTTAGTAAATGTGAATTATTTTTTGGAATGTTCTTGAATGTAATTATCCAAATTCCTATTGCAGTTATGTGAAGCATTGTAGAAGATAGTGCTTGAATCCTATGGTGGAGAACTTCAAGGTATGAATACTGTAGACATCTAGTTACTTTTCTTTTTAAAGTTTTGTTTACTTGAAAATATTGGAAAGGTTACAGTATTGGAAGTTAAAGGGGTAATAACATTTATTAGAATATTTAAAGAAACCAAACTATGGGAAATGATTCAATCACATCCTTGAAAGTTTTATGCAGATTTGAGAATTTGAATTGTATTGGAGAATACTAAAGTATGAAGAAAACCTTTTCTTGACGGAAAATAGATTTTGGAAAGAATAATAGAATAAATTCATATTGAAAGTCTAAACTGTTTCACTCTGAAAGCCTGTATTAATAAATGTGAATATATACTTTCCTTAACAGATGAGCTGAGAGCTGTATAATGCAAGAATTTGGGGACTTTATAGAAAAAGTAAGGAGGTTATTACAAGCTGTTCATGAATATGAATTACTTAAACTGCATTCTGCAGAAAATGATGTACTTATTTTTCGTCTCTGAAATGCAATGTGGAAATTTCTTATCTGACAAGTATAGCTTAATTTACGCCAATTACTTGTATGAAATGTTCTGATGAAATTAATTACTTCCAGGTCGGATTGAGAAATGAGAGAACTTTATTTAAAAGTTCAAAACAGTGTGGAAGAGTCTGACTGAAGGTGTTTAAAGTTAAAAACTTCAACAGATGTTCGTTTACTGCATATTTTTCTTCAGCAGAAAGGCTTTCAGTGACATTGTATCACTTTTTAAAAGTGGGGTAAGTGGAGAATGAAAGCTCGTTGAGAAATGGGTTAATGTGAAATAGTTGATGAAAGAAATTTATTGAAGCATGAAACTGATGACACCATAACAGGGTGTTGACTGAATTTTGATGATAAACTCTCACTGAGGAACCAAAGTCAGCTTGTCCATTGAAGTGGTTATGGAAGAGATTCAAAATTATTAATCTATTTTCAGTTTTCTTTGGAGGGAATGCAAGCATTGTGTTGGGAAGGACAGAATTTGAGAATTAGATAAGTGACTAGATTTACGTATGATTTGAATGGAGTCGAGGATAGACAAGATTAACCCAGTCAGGCCGGGTACATTTTGTAGCCAAAATAAAAAAATCCGGGCGGCTACAAAATCGGCGGGCGGAGCTTCCCCGGAGTCTGTTTGCCCGCCCGGCCGCGCGCCACTGCTACGTCGGAGCGCAGCCCCGATATAGCATCACAATAGCGGGCCGCCCGGCAATGTTTATTTTTTCCGGTGTCTCATATATGTGACACCCGGGACGAATGGGTTAAATAGTCGCTGAAGAAATTATTTTTTAAGTGGATTTTGTTCAATCCTTAATCTTTAGTTGATGTGGGGTTCATGTCATGGCTGACTTGATTATGGCTCCATATGGCAGATCATTCACATCCTGTTGCAATAATTCATGCTATACATTATGTACTGTTTTATGATGTGCCCATGTACCACATATCTTGTGGCATTGCCCTGAGGGAGAATGGGATGTGCACTGTTATGAATGATTGTCTTCTGTAAAGGACGTAGGTGCACAGATCATTTATCTGATATCCCTCGAACATGCCATATACCAAAATGTTGCTCTCTTACTGTTGCTGTGAACCAGTCAGTAACCTTCTCAAGTAACCTATGACTGTTTCAACTGCCAATTGTCATTTGGCACTTTACTCTTGAAGTATGACACACAGAGGAAACTATTGTAGTACCATTCTTGTATAGAGCTGCATACAATTTCTTATTTTTATGAAGAATAAGTTTTGCAAAAAAATCCTTTTTTCAAAATAATGGTAAAACCACACTCCATCTTGTACAGTAACTTTTTTTTTTTTTTCTGAAATGCTCTTCATATAAATAATGAGGCTAGTACTGGTTCAGTCTAGCAACTAAAATGACTAGTATGCATATCTGAATGATCTGCATACAAGTATTACAAAAAAAAAAAAAAAAATATCTGTTGGTGTGGCATGGCGAGTGATAAGCACTAGGCGCATCTTAACAAGGCCCCAGAGGATAGCCCACTTACTGGGGCATACAGTGGGGGGACTAATTCCCCTAATTTTCTCAAGGGCATAAGGTTATCTAGATTTCCCATCTTTGTTGAGTTGTCTTAAAAATGTTTGCCTTTGATCTGAAATCTTGATTTTTTTTTTTTTTTTTTCAGAAATCCATTTCGGCATTAAACATTGGCTTTCATGTTGAGTAAAAAGAATAGGCACCACAGAAAAATTGTTGAAGATCATACTAATGTAGGCATCTCTTCTTTTTCAGGATTTTATGTAGCTAAAACCTCTTGTGAATCCATTTATAAAATTTTGGGGTAAGTGAAGAGTAAAATTTTAGCTATTGAGGATATATGATTGAAAGTAACAAAAGAAAATAGAAAGTTGTTTAATTAAGATAAGAATTAGTGATGAAACTATAACAGGGTTTAGGCTGACTTTTGATGACAAACTCTCTCACTGAGAATCCAAGCTTATATTGTCTGCTGTAATGAGTATAGAAAAAAACTCATAAGTATTGTTCTATTTTCAGTTATTTTGGAAGTTGGATGAGGAGCAGTTAGTTGGAAATTATGCTGATCTTACAAATTGTGTAAGTGACCAAATTTGTATGTATAATGATATAAATGACGGTGATGGAGATCGTGTTACTGAGTCATGTTAGTGATATTGATAAAATCTATAAACCATGGGATTGCTTCACAGCAATCACATGGGCGTTTGAGGGATGTAGGCTGGGCACATGTAAACACGTGTGGGTACAAGGCTATGCCTCCCTTTTGTGGTGACATTTTGCACAAGCATTTTTAGCTTTTTTGCCATTTTCCAATGTCCATATTTGTCTTTTGGTTTGCTTTACCTAGATGGTAATACAGTTTTCCTTGCACATATCATTTCTTTGTAGTAAAGAACTGGGTGCAAGGAAAAGTGTGAAACTTTTTTTTCCAACAATGTTCTGTAATAATCCTGTATCCTTTACATGGTAAGATGGAATTTGATGTTTTTTTAGGTTGAAAGCGAGTTAAGAAAAGGTGTTTAGTGGGGTTCTATAGAAAATGGTTATTTTTTGTCTCCAAAGTACTTTGTGGAAACTTGTATTCTGATTTTTTTTACTCCCATTACATTAGAATATGATAAGGAAAAACATCTTCCAGGTCCTTGATTGATGTCTGGCAAAAGTGAACTATTATTATGGAGGAGAAAGTTTGTGTGGAAAAAATCTAAATGAAATTAGAGCTGTTGTAAGAGGTAAGATGTGAGCATGTTTAGCTTTTTGATTGAAGTAAATATTGCAGATTTAATTTTTAGTTGACTAGCTGGACTTCAGTGCACAGTCCTATAGCAAAATTAGGTTGGAATTGGACAGTTTTTGCTAGTCAAATTTGATAATTGTGGAATAGATGGGCTGATATTTATTTTTGATATAATAGATACATCTTCCATTGAAAATAAGATCTTCCACGATCTTCCTTTCAGAATTTCTGCAGAGTAAACCTTTGTTGCTATAAATCATAAGAATGGGTAAGTAAATAGTAAAAAATTGTAGAGAAATGGGTAAATGCAAAATAGAAATTAAAACCAATAAAGAAGTGTTTTAATGAAGATAGAAATGAAACTGATGACATCATATCAGGGTTTAGACTGACTTTTGATGATAAACTCTCTCACTGAGAACCAAACTCAGCTTGTCCACTGCAGTGGTTTGTGAAGAAACTCATTATTATCTATTTTCAGTCTTCTGGGGAGGAAATGCAAGCACTTTTTTGGAAACGGTGCAGATTGTGAGAATTGGGTAAGTAGCCAGATTGTGTGTATGCATGTATGTGCGTGCGGCTGTGTATTGAATAATGTTTAAATACATGTGCCGTTAAGTAATAATTGAAAATTAGGAATTCTTGTACTAATGTTTCTTTCCCTTTTTCCAGCAGTTTTCTGCAAAAAGTAACTTGTACATCTTTAAAGTTTGGGGTGAGTAAAAAGTACAATTCTGTAGAAAAACAGTTGAACTTGAAATAAGCAATATACTAGTAAATGATAAGTTCTTTCTTGAAGATAAGAATGTGATGATACCATAACAGGGTTAGACTGACTTTTGATGATAAACTCTCTCACTGAGAAACCCGACTCAGTTTGTCCACTGCAGTAGTTAGAGAAGAGCTTTAAACTCAGAAAAATTGTTCTACTTTCAGTTGTTTTTGAAGTTCTATTGGAAGCAGTTTGTAGAAGTTAATCTGATCCTAAGAATTCGGTAAGTTTCTTGGGAAAAGTTATGAAATATGATTTAAATGAAGTTGAGATAAAGAATTAATAGATATTAACAAGGGATTGTTGAGAAAAGTGAAATCAATGAGACAAAGGGAAGGGCCAATACCTGATATAGCATTTAAGGAAACCTGCCTCAAAACATCTATCAATCCATTTCAGAAATAGCTCGGATTGAAGGGATTCCTTGTAATTGAAACTGCATTGACAGGACATGTAATGATAAATGGGGAAAAAATCAATGTAGAGTAACACCTTTTTTTTTTGTTGTTGTTGAGAATGATGCAGTGTTAACTAATAGCCAGTTTTGTTTTTAGACAAAGAAATGAAACCGAAGAAGACTGGAGGAAGAGAAATTGCTACTGCTGTAAATGTGCTGTGTGGTGCAGCCATAATCTCATCCAGTAATCTTGCTGACCTGCATTGAATTCCCCACTCCACTAATGGATGGTAACCTTTGCCTTTCGGGGTAGTTTAGAAGAACAATAAACAGACAAGCCACAATTTGACTAATGTCATAGAGAGCCGGTCACAGCAAAATCTGTATTATGCATAGAGGGCCAGGTAAGAGGAACTGCAATTTATTGAGCACTGAAGCTTTGCGTTAATACAAGTAAAATGATGACCTTATTTTTCGTCAACTGAATTCTGGAATGTAGAAATTAATAAACTGATTTTTTGTTACTATGTATAGTGTACAAGGTTATTCTTACACTACATAAAACTATTATTATTTCAGTTCATCAGGAGGGCAACTCTTCTAAGTCTTCAGTGTGGAAACAAGGTATGAAAGATTGATGATTCATGTATATATCAAAATGTAGAAAGTAAAGGGTAACACCTTCAGCCCTGAATGGGTCGTTGCTTTAATTTCCTATGGTGAAGAAGTGTAGGGCCATACAAATATTTGTCTTAGAGATTCATTGTCACTCTATTGACTACTTATTGTATGAAGTAATTAAAAAGCTTGGTAGGATATGGAGAAAGTAGGTTGCAATAACTACAAAGAACTAAATCTAACCCTTTTAACAAAATTGTATAGTCCATGAATATTTTACAATATAGCAAATATAGTACTCTTTAACCCATCCGTCCTGGGTGTCACATATATGAGACACAAGGAAAAAATAAACAGTTTCGGGCTGCCCGCCAGTGCGATGCTGTCTCGGAGCCGTGCTCCGCGGCAAAAGCGGCGGGCGGCCGGGCGGGCGGACAGACTCCGGGGAAGCTCCGCCCGCCGATTTTGTAGCTTCCCGGATTTTTTTAATTTGGGCTACAAAATGTACCCCGGCGCGGGTGGGTTAATAACCAATTTTTAAGTCCAAAAAATCCATGACTGGGAGTAAAGTTACGGGGGTATTACCCAAAATTTTTATTCAAAATTTCAAAGGGGGACTTCCAAATTAAAGGAAGACTCCTCACGGTTATCAGAAATGCACATGACCCAAATTTAACCCAAAATAGAAATTAGTCTTCTAAAACTATTTAGAACCCTTAAAGAAATATATATGTAATTTTTAATCTAGGAATTTTAGGAGGAAGTTATTTAGCAATGTGTGGACAGTGGTAATTGAACTTAAAGAACTTGGCAAATGATTAAACATTTTTATAGTAAGACTAAATGAAGTTGGGACTTAGTAGATAGTTTTCCTTCCTGTATTGTTATGATGAATCAATTTTTCGTCTCTTAATCCTGATGTGGAAAATCATTGCTGATTATATTTGTACATTTTCATTGCATTTTAAAGTTTCTTTTTGATCTGACAAAGTATATTTCAGATGTGAACTGGACTGACTTCCTGTTTGATGAAAACACCTGCAGACATTTTAAGGATAATGCATTGAGGTGCCGTTGTGAAGACTAGGTATGTTCTTTTGAGTATGACATATATCAAGCAGTAAGGCAAGGCAATAAAATAAAGATAAGAAATAAAGTGATGAAACCATAACAGGGTTTAGGCTGACTTTTGATGACAAACTCTCTCACTGAGAATCCAAGCTTAT
Source organism: Penaeus vannamei (assembly GCF_042767895.1). Lineage (NCBI taxonomy): Eukaryota > Metazoa > Arthropoda > Malacostraca > Decapoda > Penaeidae > Penaeus > Penaeus vannamei. Next base: position 9,278,388 of record NC_091588.1, read on the forward strand.
ATTGTCTGCTGTAATGAGTATAGAAAAAAACTCATAAGTATTGTTCTATTTTCAGTTATTTTGGAAGTTGGATGAGGAGCAGTTAGTTGGAAATTATGCTGATCTTACAAATTGTGTAAGTGACCAAATTTGCATATGTATGATATAAATGACGGTGATGGAGATCATGTTACTGAATCATGTTAGTGATATTAATAAAATGTATTAACCATATGATTGCTTCACAGCAAGCACATAGGCATTTGAGGGATGTAGGCTGGGCACATGTAAACACGTGTGGGTACAAGGCTATGCCTCCCTTTTGTGGTGGTATTTTGCACAAGCATTTTTAGCTTTTTTGCCATTTTTCAATGTCTATATTTCTTTGGTTTGCTGTACCTAGATGGTAATAGACTGTTTTCCTTGCAAATACTCCATATCATTTCTCAGTGGTAAATGAATATATATATATATATATATATATATATATATATATATATATATATATATATACATATACATACACATTATATAATCCCCCCCCCCCCCCCTCATTGTCAAGTATTCTTTACTTGGAAAATCTTTGTGTCGATTTTGTTCCACATGAATTCTTCATTGGAGTATAAACCAGGTGTTTAATTATTGATTTGCATGGCTCTGTCAACTGATTGATATAGTCAGTTGGTGGAAATTAGATCTTTGGAATTTATTGTTTAGCCATCTGTATTTCAAGTATTTTACAAGGATTAAGTAAAAATGAAAAGCTCAAGGGTAAGCCTTGTTTTGAAAAACACTGAAGCTAGATGTTTCAAGAATTTGAAAATCCTGCATATGAATAATACTTATCCAAATATGAATACTTTTTCCACATCTTTTAAAGTAGATATGATAAAGTACTGATTCCTTATCTTCCAGAAATCTTAAAATCCCACATGCAATTACAAATCTGTCTTTGGCATCTTTCAGTACATCCAGTGAGGAAGTTCACTTTGCGTTAAAGTCAGTTTGTGTGGTAGTTGGAGACGAAAGCTGTGGGTAAGTAGGGGGGTAATTTGCGTTTCTACGATGAATAAAAGTGGAATATTGTAAAATGAATATTTTGTTCTTGTTCAGTTGAAATGATGCTTTAATTTTTCGTCTCCTAATCTTCATGTGGAATGATTATATCTGATAATGCAGATTGTTCAATATATGATGTGCTTTTGTAATTTCATACTTAAAGAATCATCTTTTCCAGGTTTGCTTTGGGATTAAATGAAAAGTAAAGCACATCTTTTTATAGATGAATAAATGAAGTAAGAAATTACAATGGAATTGAGCACCAGGTAATATGGAGGAGGAACAATGTTTTTTTTTTGTAATATATTTTGATTTGATCTTTAAGACTGAAACTGATGACACCTTTACAGGAAATACTGAGTGTTGATGAATAACTCTCTCACTGAGAAACTGAATGCAACATGACCATTTAACTGGTTAAATGAACAAAACTCAAAAAGTTTTCTGTTTCAGTATAATTGGGAGAGCAGGCAAGCAACTAGTGGGAATTTTGCTGGCCGTAAATGAGTATGGTAAGTGATCAAAGTTATTTTAAATGTTATTACACCTTTAGTGATGACCCTATTTTTCGTCAACTGAGTTAATATATGTAGAAATGAACATCTGATATATGCACACATTAAGAAGTGGAAGTTTTGTTTCGGATGTATTTTACCTTACATATTGGATTTCAGATAATTCTCTTGATGTGATGCCTGCTGCATTACACTGTGGATAGAAGGTATGTTTGAAGTATGTAGTATTTGGATATGTATGTATCCATCTGTAATGAAAAGAATGTCCCATATTGTGAATGAGTATCATGAATATGAATGATAAATCTCTAGGTTTAGATTGTTCAGTGAAAAAATAGCATCTTATTCTGGTGAACCGTCCCCATCTAGCAAAAGCTAATGTCCCTTTTTTGTTATTTTTAGGAAAGCTTGCATTGATTAGAGGAAGGGAAGTGACCATGGGAAATTTCAACAGAGAAACGGCCTCTGTTATTCTGAGAGGGGGCTATAGGAGGTGAGATAAATGAGGGATAGACACTTTGTCATCGCAAGTTTAGGATCTATGCTAAGAGTGCATAGTAAAATGATGACCTTATTTTTCGTCAACTGAGATAAATTGAGGAAATGAATATCTGATTTTTGGTATATGTAGCATACATTGTTGAACTTGTATTATAACATAAGCAACCATTATCTTTTATTTTCAGGTGATATTCTCGACTCCCAAGAATATTAGTGTATTCTTACTCTTGTTCAGAATAATGAAGCTCCTCCAAAATTGTATTAACACATTTACTGTAACAGCTAGAAGAGTTAATATTTGGTGATTTGTGGTAAAGCTGTTTAAAAAAATGGTGTAAAATTAATCACAGGTACTTAAATAATAATTTGTAATGTGGAACTTGAAATAAACGAATAGATACAAAAAGATTTGATTTCTTTATTCCCCTAAAGAATGGAGAAGTGAGGAACTATGAGAAAAGTGTAATTCAAAAGTGGGTACATTTGCAAAGACCTTTAGTTGTCCAAAATGATTAACCCCAGATTGTTCACCAGATCTAGTTATATATACCACGTGTGTGCATAGAGGGTGGCACCAAATACTAAGTCCGTAAGGAGATAAGGGTGTAGGGATCCATAACCTTTGAATTTCTGAGTTGCTTCTGAATTTGTGTGAAATTTATATTCATGGTATACTAGAAGATGAGGCCCGAGACCCAATGCTGCGAGCACCCCAACAATGGATCCCATCCCTCGCCTCAACTAATTTGTCGTGGGGGGGGGGGGGGGGCTTAGGAGGCGGAGACCGAGACCCAATACAGGGATCTCCCCTGCCTTGGACCTCAGCCCTTGACTAATTTTTGCATGCCCTTTTCTCCCTCCAGCTACTGTTTCCGTCCCTTCTCCAACCCCTTCTACTACCTATTTTCGAAGGTGTAAGAGCCGTGCTGAAAGGATGAAAGGCCGACTTTGTGCCAGTCCTGTGTACGGCCTGAGGGAACCATAGGCACAGTATTACCCTGTTAAGTTGTCAATGACATGAGGAGTGGACTGTTTACTTACCCAACATAGTCAAGGCTTCCCATGGCCAGTAATGAAGCAATACCCATGTTATAGGCAATGAGGCTTGCCCCTTCAAATAGCCCTACTAATTCAGACTACCGGCTCCCCGACCCCAGGCTCTCCTTTGACCATGCCTCTGAACACAAACTACTATCCACTCCTCAATGCCTACTAATGCATTAACCACCCAAGGCGAGACTCCAGAAGATATTCCTACTCTCCCAACTTCCCCAACTTCATCACCTCTACCCCTACAACCTTCATCAAACACCCCAACCTCCCTTATTACTACTGTAGTGTGATCTGTCTAACCCATGGGTCCCGTCCCAGTTCATCAAGTCACTCTTTTTAGAATTCTGCCCTCCCTTGATGCTGGCGGGGGGATACATGCGCAAATAGACCTGGTTAACCCCTGTTAATTCAGTCCCCTTAAGTGGTAGCATGGGGGGAAACTAAATCATTAATAGGGGAGTTTGTGTGAATACACTTTCTGACGTTCAGCCTAACCATATGGTAAAATACTACTACAAATTAATCTAAGAAAAATACAAAAGTAAAAGAATATGTGCTGAAGGCACCTAAAATTACTGACTCGTATGCAAAAACTAAAAAAGAGACTTCAGAGTGGAGAGCCTGGCTGAAGGCCTTACCATAAAACATAGACAAAACCAGCAAGTCTGGCGTCAGAGCTGAAGGCTTAAAACACCTTAAACCTAAAAGAAAGAAAAAAAATACGACAGTCTAAAACTTAAGTCTGGTGACACCGAAACAGGAAAACAAATTAAAAGATCACTCAGACTTCCTACTTTGAAATGTTAAAAGTTACAAATAAAGAGAGAACAAACCAGCCAAGTTCATTTAAAAATAAAAGTGTTCAGATTATTCAATAAAAATGTCCTTAGGATCACGTCCCGCTTCTATGCAAAGAATATCAGGTACTCGGTAAACTTTGTTCGGTTCAATAAATATGGCGACACTATCGGTGGTTTAAAGCTTCGCAGGATAGCGAAACTCATTGACGTCTCGACCATTACTGTTTGTTTATATTGTCCAATGCCCGTGACGTCAGAGGCCAAACATTTGTACAAAATATATTCTTGCAATGAATAAGCTAAGAATGTGCATAAAAGTGAACAAAAATAAAAGTATAAAATGGAAACCATAAGAAAAAGAAATGCAATAACTAAAAAGAAAGAATAAACACTGTACGTAAAAATGCTCCCCCTATAACTTAACATGAAAATGAAGCCTTAAAACTTTACTGAATGTTAAAAAAAACTAAAAGGGCCATTAAAATGTCTCGTTAAATCATAAAATGTTAAGAGAAAACCAAAAATGAAAGGGGAAACTAAAATAAAACTAAATAAATAAAAGCGAGATAAAAAAAAAAAAAAAAAAAAAAACGAAGCGAGACACGTGGCAGACAATCCTCCAACACGGCAGTCAGAGCGGGAGAGCAGAGAGGATGAGATGCAGTATCCAAGACCACCTTACACTACCTTATCGCATTATTCTCCATCTCTCCGTAATACTAGCCCCCTCAACAACACCCTCTCCCACACGTCCCCGTCCTACCACCATAAACCCTACAAACATCTTAAATACTCTATCTAGCCCGGCTAAATGTGGCCGATTTTTCGTGATCCCCCCTACAGCTCCTTAGGCAACACTCCTCTTTCAGCAATGCCTCCAAAAACATGTGGACAGAGTCCCTTTCCATACCCGACGCGAGCCCTCTCGTCTCGTGTCACATCTGAAACTGAAGCTATAGCATTATCATATATAAATGATCGCTGGCAACCTCCTTCCTGCCGAATCTCATTCAACTCTTAATACTTGTACTGGAACTGTCTATCTCCCCAGCAAACTGCCCAGTCGATTCCAAAGATTGATCAGATTGTGGAGAAGACTTGCTCGGCTACCTCAAAGACCAAGACGTGAATTCAGTACATTGCTACTTCATCGAAAGGTCATCGAAAGGAACCCATCATTTCCAAAATTACTTTCAGTACACATGACCTTCCCGTTCGTATCTACATTGGTGGACAATCCCTCCCTGTTCGACCATACCCTCCTCCCCGTCAATGTCAAAACTATTGGCGATTTGGACCCTGCCAAACACTGCCGATCCACAGACCGATGCCCCCGCTGTGCCCAACCCGGTCATAACAGATCAAACTGCCCTGCACAAACACGCACATGTGCTAACTGTCCCCATAATATATTTTAGAGGCTGTCCCTATTACAAGTTCGAGTCTGAGGTAGCAACTCTCAGATACAAAAATGGTCTCATACCACGTGAAGCCAGACAGGAAGCACGCCATCAACGTTTCTCTTAAACTCCCTACTCCAGCAATGACGCTGGCTCTGCCCCTCCCCCTCCACCTCAAGATGTTACTATATCCTCCCCTACACCTACTTACTCAGACACCAGAAAACCTTTCTCACAAAACTCACCAACCAACTCCACTGCAGAAACTATGGAAGATGTTCAAAGCTATATGCTTGAGACCCAAAATTCCTTAACTCATACCCCTCCACACTTGAAATGACTGCCGACATCCATCCCCATCCTACTCATATTTCCCCTACATACCTCCCTCTTGCTCCCTCCCAACATAACCCATCCCCCCTCAACTACTGCCGATATCCATCCTCCTGACACCCATCCTCCGCATAGCAACTATCACCCTTCACCCCTCCTTAAAAATACTAGTGCTGTATGACCTTTGATGTCTAATACATTTATTATGCTTTTATCCATTGTATTTTGAATACGCTGGTAATAAATAAAATAAGATGTTGACGCGACAGTTAATTTTCAGTAGATAAAATCAGAATTGCAGTCGAATCCCACTTATCATGCAATAACCGCATGGAATGTTCTTTAGAGAGTTGTATGTTATTTGGAATATTATTGATGAGATTAAATGCACAACCAAATCACTTAAAAAACAATGAAAGCAAATTAAGACAAAAAGAAAAGTTATTTTGTCGCATTATTAAAGCTGTAACTTATGCTTCAACATTTGTTTGACAAGACAAATTTCTCACGTTATTTCGTTTGTTCTGTTTTATCTTGGGTCATTTCAAAAATTGTTTTTTCCCATTTTATAATGGTAACAAAAATTGTAAAGATTGTGAAAACGTTTAGAACAAAGACAACAAGCAATATAATAACCATGTATTCATTAGTTTACACTGACTTTTTTCCACAGTATATTGAGTGTTAGTGGTTGCGAATACACAGGTAGGAGCTGCGTTGTTCAGGGCAGTGAAGGAACACGCACTTGCGCACGCACTTGCATAGGTCCATTCATCCACTCATTCCACTCGGTAATATTAACCAACAGGAGAATAGTCCCTTGAACTCCGCGGAAAGTTTCACCAAGATTTATTTGTCTTAACATTTAATATTTTGTTTTTGGTAGAATTGCTGTCATATTACAGTCAAGACAATTGATCAAACAGGAAATTAAGTAAAATATCGGACAAGATAACAAGGAGTACCATGCGAGATGAGCTTCGGAAGTCTTTGCTGGTGCTACTGGATTTCACTATAACTATAAAACAATATGATCTTTTTTTTGTACCAGCTATTCAAATTTCTTGATCTGTTCTTTTATAGGTCGAGATCACATTTGCGTAAATCTCTGAATATTGGTAAGAATTCATGGGCATGCATATGTACGCGCATGATATACGTATGAGTGTGCATGTGACTGGTTGAGCCTCCAGGATAATACACTGGTAATGTATCGGCCTCTCATCCGAGGGGTCGGCGGTTCGCGCCCCGCCCAGGCGAGAGAAGTTGCAATTGTCGCCCGGAGGTTACTGCTGTGGCTGGGCACCGCGGTGGGTAAGGACTAAGCTCTGTCCCGTCTGCACTTGCTGACACTCGTTGATCGAGTCGACAGTAGTAGGCACAGTCCAGGCTCCCTCATAACCCGGGCATGGCTCAGCTTCGCATATCGGATTTATCCTTATCCTTATGTTTGGTTGCTTATGTGCGCGTATACGTTTGTATGTATGTCCCTGAGCGTGTATTTGT
>NC_091588.1:9318302-9323302 GCF_042767895.1 Penaeus vannamei
ATAGAAAATAAAGGATACATGACAGAGAAGAGAGAAGATCGATATCTTTTTCTAAGTTCTTTGCCATGCTGACATTGCGACTGTAAACAAAATTATGACCACTTAACTCCTTCCTGCGCTCTCTCAAGTAGGTCATGTATAAATACGCATTTGTGAAAACGATATATGGCTCATTATCAGTGTCTGCTGTTCCATATCACTTCATTAACTATATGGGATAATAAATGTCATCTATTGGCTGACTCCAATATACATATTACTAGTGTACATATATCATTCCGCTTCATCATCTGAGACTGTCGATGTAACCTCGAGAGCTGCGCAAAACCTGCCGAGGAGAGTGGACCACTATCGCTCTACTTTTCATCCTGATTATACTACAATCTCCTTAGTATATAATGCTGACTATGTCATAGGTTAGTATGCTGCTTCTGTGGAAATGTTCCAATACCTCTATAATTGTGTAATGCTCTATCCTGCTGTACATATGTGGTAAATTCTTTGTCTTCTAGGGCGGAGTTTGGGGGGCGGCAGCCCACCCCAGGGACTTATTAATTGATTAGTAATTATATACTGTCCATTTAGTATATTATTAGTGTTATTTAACCCCATATTTTCCCAGAAACCTTTCATGCGCTCCCCTGCTATCGTGTCCAAGTTTGTTGCTAACGGGGGATTTCTGCGCAATAAAACCTACATATTTGCATTGTGGACAGTCCTAGGAATCCAATGACCCCAAAATCATTGATGTCCAATCGGTGGAGGTAATATAGAAAATTACCCTTTGTTTCATTAACTTATTAGATCCGAGTAATTTACTGCCTTTATGTGGCTCAAAATCAGGGCATTAGGTCTGAGTAGAGACTCTCACAGGTGTACCCAACCCAGGTTGGAAAACAAGTAAATGCTCGCAGTGAAGCTGATCTTGAGTCACAACTATGATAATTTTTGCTTGCACCCAATTTTCTTTCTCACAGATATTTGAAATCCAATATAACTAGCACAACAAAACAAAGCAAAGTCTATTCATATCTAAAAGCAAACATGAATAACAATCACTTGATTATTAAGCACTTCAGAATATCGTTATTAAAAGCGAAAAAAATATTGCTGTTGCTAGCACCATTTTTTTTTTTTTTTTTTTTTTCATATATATATATATTATTTGATTTTATGTAATACACTCTGTGCCACTGGTCATTACATGCATGAACAGGAAATATTGCCCCCTTTGGAGCCAGCAAGTGTGGAATGGTATATTCCACACTTGTTTACCAGTAGGAATATATATCTACTGAGACTAATTACTCTCCAAGAGCTTTATTCACTCATGGGGAGTCATTTCCATATTCCCGGCAAAAATTATCATGACAGCATGATTGTAAGCCTGCCCTCAGCCAAATTTTCTAATGACGACATATTCATGTCATTTGGACCATAAGCCAAATTTTTTTATGATGTGATCATGTCACATAGAGCTTCCAGTGGTTCCTCTTTTGACTATTCATTATTATTATTTTTTTTTTTTTCTATCTATGGTTAATCTTTGTGATATAGACACATTAAGTTAAGGCAATTTGAATATTATATTCTTGTTGCAGTAGTCAGGACAAGAAATAATATGTAGACATGAATGGTAATGCCACAAATAAAAGAAAAAGATTGTGGAAAGTGCTGCTCTCAGCCCAAGTCCACTTGGTGCTCCCGAGTTTCAGCTCAAACTTGCTGTTCATACTGAGGTGAAGGCAATGTTACCTGGGGGTCGTTGGGGAGCCTTGGTAGAGCCCAAAGGGTACACCCAGTTACGGTAACTTAGATTGATGAATCAAATTTTTGACCCAGAGTAGGCAAGTGCATCCATACTGTAAGACTCACCAAATTTTTGGTTAATCTTTACAGTATGGATGCTTTAAGTTAGGGCAATTTGAATTTGCTCTTCTTGTAGAGAACAAACGTTGCAGTAAGCAGTATAAGAAATAATCTGCAGACACAAACAGTAATACCACAAATAAAGGAAAAAAATTGCAAAAAGGGCTACTCTCAGCCTATGTCCACTCTGTGCTCTAGAGATTCAGCTTTATCTTGCTGTGCACACCGAGGTGAAGACACTGTTTCCCGGGGGATGTTAGGGGGCCTCAGGTAATGCCCAAAGGGCACACCCAGTTACGGCAACATAGATTGATGAATGAATTTTTTTACATGAAGTTGGTGAATTGCATGGATGCAAGTGCATCCATGCATTCTGTAAAGATTTTTTTTTTTTTTTTTTTAACCCACTCAAGATGATTGACATCCTATCACATCATGGACAGACTATCACTCTCACTAGGATTATGTCCCATCACAGGCAAGATTGAGCCTGCTGTGATTTGTGCCAGTTAAACAACTGTTTGCTTGCTTGTGCATTTGCTTGGTCATTGAGGAGAAACTACCCCCCTAAAAATTGGCTTAAGGCTTTTTTTTTTTTTTTTTTTTTTTTTTTGTCTCATTACTTAAACAGTTGATTATGCAGCAGCCAGGAGCATAGAAAGCTCATGCTTTTATTTTTTCCCTGGAGCAGCTTTGTGCCACCCAGCACATGGTTCGGTATGGCTCACGGAGATTCAGATATGAATCTTGTCAGAACACCAAGAAGCAGAGAGGGTACATCAGTGTGTACAAGGCTAGTAGTGGATATATAGGTGTCATTAAGTCTTTTATCTCCAATTTGTTATGTTGTAAAGGTTTGGCTGTTACTGCAGTTTGTAAAACAAAAATGAGTATATTAGTAAAACTTGTAGAACTTTTTTTCCTGAGCACATATTTTCATGATGAAGCAGGCCAGCACCTAGAAAATTTAATCTTGGAAGAGATATAAAAGTGGTAATTTTTATCTTTACAACAGATAAAAGTAAATAAAAGTATGGAGTATGTCATTCACAAGTCATTTCAGCTAGATGTGTGGGTGTGATTAGAGCTGTTATCACCCAAACCAAGCCTTAGACTTGGCTCTGACTTTTGCTTAACTATTTTTTTCAGTTTTCTTATGATTCTCAAATGCAAGGTTTGTATGTTAGTATTTGATTATTTCAAAACCATGAGAATATGGAGGAGAGTAACAAGAATAAGTGGATTATTCTTTACAGTACAGATGCACTGCAACTTCACAAGACAATTTTTCTTTTTCTTCTTTGTCGTCTTCTGCTGCTTCTTAAACAATTTAAGTTGCTGTGACTGGTAGTGGCACTACCCCCCCCCCCCAAAAAAAAATAATAATACTGTGGGGTCTTTGGCTGTCTTTTTCCTTTATTTGTGGCAATACAATTTGTGTCTGCAGATTATTTCTTTTACCAACACCACCTTCTTTGTATACAAGAATGTCTTCTTCAATTTGTCCAAGCTTTCTCATACCATAAAGAGAGAATAGTTTTCATTATCATCATCAATGATATCAGTAATTTATATAGTATCACTGTTTTTATATAAGGTGTCTTAGGAGATTAATATGATTTGTAGGTTCAGAGTAAAAAAAAAAACTGGACACATATGTATATTTTGTATTGATTTACGCAGAATTTAAAGATTAAAGAGGGTAGGTGTTCTAGAGTTAGCAGGTCTGATGAATAGGGAGGAAGAAAGAGAGGATGGGGGCATGGTTGCAAATGGAATTTGCTAGAATTTTTTTAGTTTGAATCTTTTAAGCAATTTATGAGTATTACAGAATTTCTAAACAAGAGTATGGTGCTGTCAGTAAATCACCAAAAGAACTGTAATTAGCAAGGAAAGTATGTGTTGTTACATTTTTCTTCCAGCTTTTGAATCGGATCTTTTGTTTATGCAGATTGGAAAAACATATAGTTTTAAGCCATGCATTTTCTCCCTACAGGATACCTGCGTGGGGTTCCTCCTGGGCGGCATTGGTGAAATGAATAAGAAAAGGGAGCCAAACTTCTTGGTGGTGGACAAGAGTAAGTATGGTGTGACAGAGCTTACCCTGGTTGCAGCTTCTCCTTTTTTTTATATTCAATTTTCTGTAATACAACCTGCACTGCAGGGCACAGCAGGGTGGAATAGACTACTGAGCTTGGAAATAGCATCCTCCCTGGAGTCAGTGCCCTTCCTGTCATGGCTCACAGATGGAACATTCTACACTTGTTCATCAATAGAAATAATGTTAAAGCCTTTTCTTAAATGTGCACCAAGTCAGATCACGCTCAAAGAGCTTTGTGCACACGTGGCAAGTCATTCCTGTTACCCAGCCTTCAGCCAAAATTCTCATGATGGCAAGTTCTCCTCACCCCTTCCCTCACCCAGATTTTCTCATGATGGCAAGTTTTCCTCACCCCTTCCCTCACCCAGATTTTCTCATGACAGTATGTACAAGTCACCTGCCCCTTAAGCCAAAAGTATCTAGATGAAATAATGATCATGTTATCTGGTCATAGGGTCTAACACTTAATCTCTTATTTACAATTAATATGAATAACATCTACATATATTCCATATATAATACTTTATACTCTGAATCCTGTAGTTTTACTTTAAAATGTGATTCATTGACATGCTATTTCCATTGAAAATAGGTACCTGACATAAATCATAGCACGACTTTTCTGTCCTTGACTACAATATGACAACAGCACACTATGGCATGATCCATATAGGCTTGGTGTCTTGATACTGTTTATCAGATATATGTGTATATATATCCTATTTATAGAATTAAGTATTTGATTACATTTTCGATGCAATAGTGATAATAGAACAATAATTGCTTTATCGTGGAAATACAGTTGATGAAAAATACTTATACTCTTTTAAGCTAATGATTAGTATTTACCTCATACCTTCAGTAACAAATGCATCACTTTTGTAAGTAATTGTTGGACAGTAGCACAGGATGATCATCTTTCCGTTTTTACTTTCAGACACAAGTGTTCAGGAGATCGAGGAATGCTACAAGAAGTTCACAAAGAGAGATGACATTGATATTATCCTTATTAACCAGAATGTAAGCAGAG
>NC_091588.1:9328302-9330802 GCF_042767895.1 Penaeus vannamei
CTCTTCCAAACCAGAGACCAATAACATGAAAATACCAGCATGGCTGACTCAGATATGCATGGCTAAATCTGTGCCATTTGAGAATACACAATCAATGAAAGGAGATTTGGAAATGGAATGGTTTTTTGTTTACTAAATAAGAAGGGACTGCTTAAGCAATTAAAAATATCGTTTTTTTTTTTTTTTTTTCTAATACAAATACACAATAATTTTTAAATGGTGATGTCTAATATTCTCATCTATTTTCAATTTTTACATTTATGACATTCATATGCCACATCCACTTAGACGATCTGACAAGTGTTATTCTAAAGCGGCAGTGATCCTGTGTTACTTGGTAATGTATACCATATAATACTTTTCTTTTCACTTTTTCAAACAAACCAAAGGTTTCATGTTTACGATATGTATGGATTACAGCCTAAAGAAAAATTGCTTAATTAACTGTTATAATTAATGCTCAACACTGAAGTTAGAAGAGTAATAGAATAGAGAAATATATGTATACGAAAATATAATCTGCTAACGAATGCAAAAACTGAGAAGGTGGTGTTAAAAATCTGTGCCCAATAATCAATGCAATGCATATGTAATTTACAAACTTCATAAAATTCTGTGACCCACAGTGGACTTATAATAGTGTTGGCTGCCTTATGTTCCAGTCCTTAATCTTAAAGTGCTTTGGCCTCAGAATTCCCTTATCTTCATCTTTTTAGTCAAATCAATTTATAAATACATCCATCAACTAAATTTAATCAACACAATATAAAGGCAAAATATTAAGCTTTTATTGAACTCGGTTGTGTGTAACAAATGTGTGTGGTAGAAGCTTTAGTTTCAAAACTTTTACTTATTGACACAATTGGATCTGCATTTACAGAAACATTTAAGCTTATATATACTAAAATATTCATCTTCTGAACACAGCACCCACCCTGTTGACCAGATTTCTAACAATATTCATCCTTTCATGGCTGTAAATTAACCAACATGAATGAAGCTGTACCATCACCAGCATGTTATCTATTCTTTCAAGATTCTCATTGGTTTAAGGCATATGGATAGACAACAAATAGATAAGAAATATATATAGATATAGGTATAAACTTCAAATATTCCTTAAACTTTTCATTATAGGTATTTCTAGCTTTGGAATGTAAAGTTAGGTGAAAATGCTCAGGACTTTGTTCATTTTCAGACCAAATGAAACTTTCAGGCAACCACTTCTTAACAATAACCATTTATAAAAGTACTTGAGAATCACATTTGACATCTAAACCAGGAGGATGTCAGTGCTAATGTAGGGCATTGTACAACAAATGGATAGCCCTTTTTCATAATCAAATTACCAACAGAAGACTGAAAGGCAGATTACAATTTCCAACTGTCATACTTGATTTATTTATCAATCAAGAAATATAAATGTGTGGATTTTCAAGATGAAATAAAGCAACTAATTATGTGCTTAAGATTTACATACAATGTTTACAATCAACTACTGTTTCTAAACCTCTTGCTTTGGATTCCTTATATATATAAAACATAAAAGCAAAGCTTAACAACTGCACATTCAGATTTCCAAAGAAGTAAGCATTTTCTTCTTACTCTAGTATTAATGGAAGAACAAAAAGTAAGAAGGACAAAAGAAAAATAGACCAGGAACTTCATGAGATCCTGATGGCATTTTTACAAGCATCCCATGGCAGCCTTACAAAATTAAGTCATATATTTAAAAATTTCCCAAAAATCTCCTTCTACACTGTTTAAACACTTTAATTAAAGCTTCTACAAATTCGAAAATGTGCTCCGTGTCAGTAATCAAACATTGTCTTAATCAATATCAGCATCACTACAGCTGCCTGAGGTATGGGACATTCATAGGATAATGTTCAACAAGGGAAAGGAGAATCCACCACATGTGATCATAAAAGAGGACAGCTGAACAAATTTCACAACACTCTTTTAAAGATACAGTAAGTCGCAACTCAGTAAGAAAAAGGCTTACGCAAATTAATCATTCAAGTTAATAGGCAAATGAAAAAATAGTCAAAACACCAAATTCTTTGAGTTAAATACTGTTTCCAGAGAACAAAGAACCTAAGTACAAATTTCAAGTAGTTAGCCCAATTAACATGAACTAGGCTACTGTTCGCAGCTCTATGCACAGTTCTTTAATCCCATACAAGCTCATGTAGTATCTTTTAAAGAATGGGACATGACACTACATTCTAATTTTCTATTTGAATTGAGATATAAATCCATGTTCCAAATCCCTTTCAGAAAAGAAAGAAAGAAAGAAAGAAAAATTACAATGACGAGAATCACCTTCCTTAGAACATGAAACCCAGGCAGCTCATCTATAACAACCATGACTGTTTGCATTTGTCGATACTCCCACATGGCACGGAAGGGGTTTGTGTGTGTGAAACATGGGTATGTTTTTCTTAAGCGCTCGAGGGAGGAGCCTCAGAATCCACTAAGATGTCCTTCATGTTGCCTG
>NC_091588.1:9333302-9338302 GCF_042767895.1 Penaeus vannamei
GAGAGGAGGGAGAGGGAGAGGGAGAGGGAGAGAGAGGGAAGGGAGAGAGGGAGGGAGGGAGGAGAGGAGAGAGAGAGGGAGAGAGAGAGTGAGAGGGAGAGAGAGAGAGAGAGAGAGAGAGAGAGAGAGAGAGAGAGAGAGAGAGAGAGAGAGAGAGGGAGGGAGAGGGAAGGGAGAGGAAGGGAGAGAGAGAGAGAGAGAGAGAGAGAGAGAGAGAGAGAGAGAGAGAGAGAGGGAGGGAGGGAGGGAGGGAGGGAGGGAGGAGGGAGGAGGGAGGAGGGAGGGAGGGAGAGAGGAGGAGGGAGAGAGGGAGGGAGGGAGGGAGGAGTGAGACAGAGAGAAAGAGAGAGAGGGAGAGAGAGAGGAGAGGAGAGAGATATATATATATATATATATATATATATATATATATATATATATATATATATATATATATAGTTATATATAAATATATATATATATATATATATATATATACAGTTATATTTATATATATAGATGGAGAGAGAGAGAGAGAGAGAAAGAGAGAGAGAAAGAGAGAGAGATAGAGAGAGATAGATAGATAGAGAGAGATAGATAGAGAGAGAGAGAGAGAGAGAGAGAGAGAGAGAGAGAGAGAGAGAGAGAGAGAGAGACAGAGAGAGAGAGAGAGAGAGAGAGAGAGACAGAGAGAGAGAGAGAGAGAGAGAGAGAGAGAGAGAGAGAGAGAGAGAGAGAGAGAGAGAGAGAGAGAGAGAGAGAGAGAGAGAGAGAGAGAGGGAGGAGGGAGGGAGGGAGGTGGAGGAGGGAGAGAGAGGGAGAGAGAGAGGGAGGAGGGAGAGAGAGGGAGAGGGAGAGGGAGGAGAGTAGGGAGAGAGGAGGGAGGGAGGGAGAGAGAGACAAAGAGAGAGAGACTGTTATATATATATATAATGTAAATATATATATATATATATATTGTGTTATATATATATATATACGTTATATATATATATATAATGTTATATATATATATAATAAATATATATATATATATCAAATATATATATATATACAAATATATATATATATGTATATATATATATATATATATATATATATATATATATATATATATATATATATATATATATATATATATATATATATATATATATATATATATATATATATATATATATATATATATATATATATATATATATATATATATATATATATATATTTATATATATCGTATATATTATATATTATATAATAAGACAGAGACATTTGAGGTATATATGTATACAGTCGGCAAATGATAATTATCTGTTTTATTTGGTTTACAAATAATTTTCATTCAAAATAAAAATAAAAGAGTTTCAATTTGTTAAAAATATTAGTTTGGTCCTTCTATAATCAGGTTCATTATCTTTAAATAGAATTAGTTACCCTGTCATAATTGTGTTGATTTAAATCCAATCCCTTGGTCTGCATGCTTCCCTGCCCACACACACATCGTCTAAAATACAGCAACAGGTTTACTTGAGAGGCCACCTGACAGGTGGCTTAGGCCAGGCACATGCAGAACATCTTATGTGTAATAAAGACTCCACACCTCCTCTTTGCAATGTTATTTTCCCTTTTTCTGCATTTTCTTAATTCTCCAAATTTCTGAAATACAACCTGCGCTGCCAGTCATAGGGGGGCAGGAATATAATCCTTAGCATGGAATTAGTGTCCTCCTTGGAGCTGGCACTCTTCCAGGCATAGCTTATGGATGGTACGTTCCACACCCTTTTATTAATGAAAATAATGTAAGAGCCCTATCCTAATTTCCCACTGAGTCCAATCCCTCTCCAAGAACTTTGAGCACTCGCGGCAAATCATTCCCATGACCCTGGCCTTCAGTCATAATTCTCATGACAGCAAGTTCCCCTCGTCCCAGCTCTCAAACAAATTTTCCCATGACAGCATGTTCACATCACCTGCCCCTCAAGCCAAATTTTTTTTATAATGAGATGGTCACGTCATATGGATCATGGGAGTTAATCAACTATAAACCAATATCTAAACAACATAACACAATAAAATAGATAATAAAAGTATGAATTTCTACTTATGGCCACTAGTGGGTCCAAATAAAAATAAAATTAGTGGGTCGCATCGCACAGAGCATGTTAATAAAGCTTTTCAATTACTATAAAGGCTGTTAGATAGAAAGTAAATTAGAGCTTTTAGCAGTGTAAGACCTTAGGCATTGCTTCATCTTCATCTTTTCCACTTATGTAACTTATTTAAATTTGTCATGCCTTTTTTAATGTTAGTATGGTACTTTTCTGTTCTTAATAATAACTGAAAGAGATTAGCAGGAAAAATAAAATAGTAATAATAATAACAATATTATTACCAACAATGATAATACTAGCATAAAAAGCAATAACTATAAAGATATAATGTTAATGCCTAACAACTTGCTAAATATCAAACCATTTCAGTTTTACTTCTAGGGTCCAAATTCATTACACAGGAAAACAAGCACGATAAATTGTCTCAGCTACTTAATACACTAAAAGTATTAATGGAGGAATCAGCATGCTCGAATGAAAAGAGAAGAGAGATGGTTCACAGCCTAAAGCCCTATGAGCATGCTCAAAGGGAACAACGAAGCACAAGCAGGAGTAAGAGAGAACAAGGACAGAAGAGAGAGAGAGAAAGAGAGAGACGAACATGTGAGTGGTTAGTTATGGGAACGCTGGGTGTCGCTTGCTATAGAACCGTGAGCGCGCTCAGGTGGAACGCCAGGCCTCGGGGTCGTCCACCAGGATGGCGCTTTGGGAGTTGACAGGGCCTGTGTTTTGCTGAGCAGCCGCAATCATGTCTTCCCGGCTACCCCTAAGTGCAATACAAGGACCACACATTCGTGCCAGATTAGCTGCAAACTGGAACTTTGACAAAGCCTATGTCTAGAGTGTGTGTGTGTGCTCTGTGTGTATATGTATAGGAATATGTACAAAACCACACACACACACACACACACACACACACACACACACACACACACACACACACACACACACACACACACACACACACTTACACACACTTACACACACACACACAAACATACACACATACAAACATACACAAACATACACACATACAAACACACACAGACATACACACATACAAACACACACACACACACACACACACACACACACACACACACACACACACACACACACACACACACACACACACACACACACACACACACACACATATATAAATGGCATGTACTCAATTATTCACTCACTCACTCAATAACACAATTTCATGCACACTCACTCATAAAATAACACATACATATCTTTGCATTTATATATATACACACTTTCATATAAATAATGTAAGTATATATATACAATTATGCAGACATTTAAGACATACAATCACAAATAAACAAGTGGCATTTTTTTGTGTCAATTACCCTAAAGAACTATAAAGTCTGTGCATTGAGCCACTTTTGGTATTAACCCACTCAATATAATTTTCTGGCACCATATCAGGCCAACCACTCAGAAAAAAAATGAGAAGCACGTAAAACATATATTTACCCCACTATTTACACTCTTACTGTGACATAAATGAACAATACGGATATCATGCCAAACAGAGGATTTCGGCCTACTTTTGAGGGACTGCTTCCCCTCGTTGACCACAGCCTGGGCCAAACAAACTAAGAACTTTGAGCAGACATGATAGGACATCACCTACCGTGAGTGATGATTGCACCATAACTTGACAGAACCTTAACAGCATGCATAGAGTTCAAAGAAATTTAGCATTATCAATCTATTCAAGATGGTTAACCCATTAGCATTCAAGCCAAAAATAATGGTTTCCTGGCAGAGATTCAGAGATTGGGCCAGTCGGGTAATCTGCCTGCACGCCGCCCGCCATGGGCGACAAAATCAGTGGGCAAACTCCGATCTAGCATCGCACTGGTGGGACGCCTGGTAATGTTTATTTTTCTGGGTGTCTCATATGTGTGACACCCATCATAAGTGGGTTAATATTCTGGACTGCATAGCTCGTTATTCATCAACCAGGAAAAGAACTAGTGACATAATTAGGTATCATCCAACTACTTGGATCTTTTACCCTGGTATGAAAAAATGTCACACATCATGATTGTGTTAAATGACATATATAATTTGTTGTGTTATTATAGGATTATTAGACACAATCAACACTTAATTAATGACAAAGTTTCATCTTAAGATCTTAATAGATTTCCTCTACATCTTATCCACTACAACATTACTCTTTCATTCTTACAATACATAAATATTTGTCCTTCAATGAAGTTTTTTTTATAGATATTTTGTAATTGAAATGGCATTTCTCGTCTAGCCTTTAAAGACTATGAAAAGCTTAGTCTTTCACCCCTCAGTAACAGATACGGCTATAGTCATCATGATGTAATGACCTATGACATGTATATACATCATGACTCGCAACAGGTAGGTCAGCTGTATACAGCTTAGGCCTAGCCACAAAGTCTAGAGTGTTGGATTATATCAAATCACAAATTAATCATGCCTCACCATTATAGTGTTAAGGATTCAATTACTGGGCCTACATGATCACACCTGCTTACTCTATTCATTGAGCTTTCAGAAAGAATGGATTTTCTTCTAATTCTTATTATTATCATGATTACTATCAATATAATTATCATCATCATCAACAGAATTACAATAATAATAATAATAACAATTATAACAATAACAGTAACATAATAGTGGAATGTATTATAATAATAACTAATAAAAATAAAACCTTTTCCAGAAATTCAAGGAGTAAAGCAAGCAAGCAAAGTATAGTAGGCCTAGCAATGGATTACATGGTGTTAATAATAATTCAATAATAATATTAACAAAAATCATTTTGTTTAATTCCATTTGTTACAATGGATTTTCTTTCCTGTGAAATGCTGCCAATTTATATGCTTCTAAATTACCCCCTGTGTG
>NC_091588.1:9379675-9387175 GCF_042767895.1 Penaeus vannamei
CAAGGACAAGACAGAAACATCAACCACAAAGTCTGTCCATGCACACCAGACTGAGGGAAACCTGAACTCTCCTCAGAACTCCCTCAGTCAAGAAGGGGCTCTAGCTGAAAAGAAAACTGTGTATCTCACCACTGACCTCCCAAGAGAAAAAGACCAAGATGGTGCTACTTGGTTTCCCACTAGGGTTCGACGTGGAGGTGATCACGTCTCTCCCACAAGTGGTGGAGGCTTCCCGCGTGACCAAAGGGAAGTCTCCAACCAGGCAAGTCCTGGTGATCCTCAAGAGAGCCCCAATCACCACCCTTGATCTGGGTAACTGGGGCTCATACAAGCTCAGGACATATGTACCAGAGCCCTTGAGGTGCTTCACATGCCAGAAATCTGGGCATCACCAGGCCACCTGCAAGGCCAAAGCCAAATGTGGTGTATGCAGCGAGGCACACGAAACAGAAGTGTGTATCAAGGCACACAAAAATGGCCAGAAGGACACAACAGCCAAGTGTCCAAACTGTGCCAAGAAGCATCATGCCTGGAGCCTGGCTTGCTCTGTCAGGAAACAGGCAGTTATCAAAAAGCAGGAGCTAGCCAAAAAGCGTTCTGACTTTGTCCCTGCGCCCCCAGGCACCTACGTCTGGGGTAAAAGCAAAAGAGAAAAGACTCCCCGACCTCCTAAGAGGAAGGAGTCGCCCCCACAGCGAAAACTGGATACCTCTAACAGAGAGGAATTCTCCAAGCTTGCTAGTGGCAAAACTACAAAAAAGAACCAAAGGGAAAAAGGTACAAAGACCACAGCAATGGTCCCCCCAGTAGAGGATAATCTTTTCTTTGACGAGAAAGATATGACTCTCCTGTTGAGTGCTGTAGTTTCTGCAGTAGCAACAGCCTTGGGAAGGAACAGTGAGGAGGCGGAAAAAGCAGTGCATGTCGCAATGACGGCTATGACCCAAACTGTGGCAGCTCTGAAAGGAAGGAAGCTAGAAGCCTCCAAACCGAAAACGAGCAGCGCTCCCCTCCCTAAATCCTTGGATGGTAGGCTAGCTTCGGGAGAAGCATTACGTGAAACCCCAGCTAGTCTGTCAGGACAGGCTGAAACTGTGCAGCAGAAGCCCCCACTGCAGGCCGAGTCTGTGCAGCCAAAATCTCGTCCCTTGACCCGAGGTGGCACTTCCAACCTAGGCTCTATACCCCTCGGTAGAGCCTTAACCGGAGTCTCTGACTTAGAGGAAGTTGTACAATCCTCAATCAACGAGGATCTGTATTTATCTGATGCCACCAGCACTGGGGCATCTGAAACTGAAGCAAGTGACTCTGAGTAACCATCATGGCACACAATCTAAGCATTCTGCAGTGGAATATATGTAGCTATAAAAGCAAGAACTCCTTTCTCCAGTCAATAGTGCGAGCAAGGAGCATTGACGTCGTCATAATCCAGGAGACACTAACTATGGGATCCGTGTGCTTCTCAGGATATCATGCCTTCACCACTCCAAACCTGGATGGTGCTAGAGGCCTGATGACCATGGTAAAAGAAGCTATCCCGTGCTCCTTAATAGCCAACCCGCCGCACTGTGGAGATGGTGTTGAATCTCTTGCTGTTGAGATTCAGCTACCTGGGGGCCCTATAAAAATATATAATATTTAGAGCAAACCACTGTGTGAGAGCTTAGATCTGAACCATGTCTGTGCTACTGCAGCATAAGACCGAGTGATCACAGGGGGAGACTTCAATGCACACATACCCATGCTGAATCCCCGCAAAAGGCCGAACGCGGCAGGCATTCACAGAGCAGAAGTGCTTTAGACGTTCCCTGAGATCGCTCTTCTCAACACCAAAGAACCAACGCATGTGAAGGGAGGGGTCCTAGACCTCACCTTTGCCACTGCAACAATAGTGGAGAGAATTCGGTGGTGTGTCGATGATACGGTTACTAGTGATCACTACGGCATAGTCACCACACTAATGCATGCAGGTCCAACCCAAAGACCACATCACATTCCTAAATGGAAAACAGACAAGGCCAACTGGTTTGCCTTCCAGGAAGGCTTGGCTCGATGTCTGAAACACAATGAACCCAACAACAATAATGAAAATGTGGATGTGCTAGAGGCAAGGCTAATCCAGGCCATAAACCAGGCAGCCTCACAAACCATCCCCAAAACTCGCCCATGGTCCAGAACTCACAAAGACGCCTGGTACTATAATGACGAGATCAAAGAGGTCAACCACAGGGTTAATATGTGCAGAAAAAACTTCCGACGGCAAAGATTTCCCGACAATCTGGCCCTGTTGAGGGAAGCTGTCATGGATGCCAAGGAAACTGCCAACAGAATAAGGCAGGAAAAATGGCTGGAATGGTGCCAAACTTTTGGGCACCAGACCAGCCTTACAGAGTTGTGGAAACGGGTCAGGCAAGCGACAAGCCGCCAAGCCCCAAAATGCACTCATCATGACCCACAATCAGAGGCTAACAGATTGGTGCTTGAGTACTCAGCCAGAACCAGCACCAACAATCTGCCTCCAATGATGAGAGAAAAACAACAAACCTTAAATCCAGAAAGACTCGAAGCTGATGAAACGGATGTCTTGTTCTCTCTTAGGGAACTAAGAAAATCATACAAATCCAGTTCTGGGTCAGCACCGGGATCTGATGGGATCTCCCACCCCATCATTCTGCATTTAGGCCTTGCAGAACTTGCATGCTTGCAGGTTATCAACAAATCCTGGCAAACAGCCACGGTGCCCCAGAGCTGGAAACAAGCCACAATAGTTCCCATCCCAAAACTAAAGGAGCCTGGCAAGTACCGTCCCATCTCTCTTCTCAGCTGCCTGGGTAAAACAGCTGAGATGGTACTCAACAGGCTCCGATGGAAAACGTGCCCCCTCATGAACACCTGCACGGGTTCACAAGGGGTAAGAGCACTGCTCATAGCATTTCCACACTCTTAAGCACAATCTGCACCTCACCCGCCGTGGTTGTCTTCCTTGACTTGGAGAAGGCTTTTGAACTAGAAAGTCCGCTTGCCATTCCAGAGACCCTAATCCACAAAGGAGCCAAAGGCAGACTCTTGGCCTGGATAGCTGACTATTTTAAAAATAGGTCAGCAAATGTCAGATTTCAAGGCCACCTCTCACAGCACATGCCACTTGAAAATGGAACTCCTCAGGGAGGGGTTCTTAGTCCAGCCCTGTTTAATACCCTCATGTCCAACATACTCGACATTCACCTGCCAGAGGGATGCAAGATCATCTCTTATGTAGATGACTTGGCAATCATAGCCTCTGGCAATCACTGCCTAACTAGAGCTCAACGTTGTCTGAACCTGGTGTCTGAAGAGTGTTGTAGGACGGGTCTAAAAATAGCAGCAAAATCCAAAGCAATGGCTCTGAGAACCAATGTCAGAAACAAAAAACTCACTATACAGGGTATGGATCTGGAATGGGTGAAAGGCTATCTATACCTTGGTGTATGGATAGGACACACACTCACTTTCAAAAAGGAGATCCAATACCTGCTTGACAGAACCAAGGAAAGACTGTCAGTCATGAAAGTCATGACAGGGAGACACATAGGAGCAGGATATAAAGATCATTCTATGTACATGCTGTCCGTCCTATTATTGACTATGCATCTGTCGCCCTCATAGCTTCCAGTACAACATTAAAAGAAAAACTGGAAACAATACAAAACGAAGCAGCCAGGATAATTCTAGGTGCACCTAAGTGGACAAAGGTCATCAACCTCCTCATGGAAGCTGATTTACCGTCCATGGACACCAGAATTGATCTAATGGCAGCACAGTTCCTTTCCAAGGTCCTGCAGGCACCCAGAAACTCCTATCTAAGACAAAGAGTTCTCAGACACCTACAAGATTATCAGTTGTTTGCGGACAATTCCTAGCTCACACATACAGCCGGAGTTTTGATATGCTTTCAGCTAAAAGATTCATTGCTTGCCAAGGGTATGGACTCCCCTCACCCTGATTGCAAAGAACCCCCGCCGTGGGCAAACGAAGTAATCGAATTCTCAATTCTAAATCTCACAATGAGAAAAGATCAATATTCCATGCCTAGCCTAAAGGCACAAGCACAAAGGGTCATTGATCAAATAACTCCTCCGGGTAGTATAACATACTACACGGACGGATCAGTGCATCCAATAAACCATACTGCAGGCGCCGGTTTTGCAACAAAGGATACCACAGCATCCATTAGGGTCACTGACAATGCCTCAACGCTTCAGGCTGAAACGGTTGCGATCATGGAAGCATTGACACACGCGTCCCTGAGGGGAGGACACATTGTCATTCATACAGATTCAAGAGCAACTATTGACAGCTTACAGCATAGCATGCCCCCAGATAACATCTACCTCTTGACAACAGTGCTAAACATAGCCCAAAGAATCCTTAGTCAAGGTAGAAGAATCATCATAAACTGGGTCCCAAGCCACATAGTCATACAAGGAAACGAGCTTGCTGATAAATTAGCCGAAAAGGGCAGGGGTATGCCCCCATCCTCCATGATCGTTAAACCCAGCCAAAGGGGACTAAGCCAAGGTACCAAAGCTGCAGCGTGTGCGGTCCTCCGGGGAGCACATAGAGAAAACATCACAAAATCGCTCGCTGCCAAGTGGTACTCAGATGCTTCAGGCTATGAGCCACTGGCCCTTCCTCCAAACACAAAAAGAGGTACAGAAGTCATACTGTTCAGACTAAGACTAGGTTACCAATGCGCTTGGCAAATTATTGACAATGAGACTGCCAGGTTATGCATACACTGCGGCGAGCCTGACGCCACCCTGTTACATTACTTGCAGGATTGTGTACACACACAATTTCGGAGGCAGGGACCACCCACCACAGCCGCCGGGCTGGTAAAAAGGGTGTGCAACATGCTTACCCCGTGGCAGCTGGATCGCTTGCTTGCAATCCAGCCACCGCGATAAGCGTGCAGTTCAAAGAAAACATCTGAGTTAACTAGAAATAGTTAACACAGGCCGGGCCACTCCAGAGAAAAGGCCCGGGCGAAGCATGACTTCGCAAATCTAACTGAACTCACCCGTGTGTAGACAAGTAACGTATATTGATGGTAATGTTCCTAGTTGCTCGTTTCTTTTAGTGGGTCACTAGTGGGTATTTTTGGTTACACATCGGTTTTGTAGCTGCATACCCGTGGTGACTGAGGTTTGAGGCTTCGTCTGAGAGGTTAATATATATGTATATATATATATATATATATATATATATATATATATATATATATATATATATATATATATATATATATATATGCGTTCATGCTAATAAAAGATAGAACTCCATTTGCTGAAGACCAGGAACCATATCCACTGTAAAGCATAACCAGAGCACTGCAGATATAGCTGTGAAATAATAGAAATAATAATATTTTTCTTGCGGGAACAACTGTAACAAGAGAAATAACATGACGGAGAAAATTATAATCAACAATTAAAAAGAGAAGGAAATATTAATTGATATTTTGCTGTTCTTGAAATCTAGCAATGGCTGTAATAACAGAACGCAGGTCTGACAAATATTTTACATATTGCGAAATAAATAGAGTAATTGTGTTCCCTAATCCGTTGCTCTTACTATTCCCAGAGACGGCGAGTGTGACAACAAGGGCAGAGGAGCAAGAGGCGGGACTGTGTTGCAGCCGAAGACCCATTGCACCCTCGGATTTTCTTTCTGAGCTTCTACCCATATTCTCCATCTCATTGCAATTTCATTATTTTTCCCATAATGAAACGCCCGCTGTGTTATTTGGTTCTGACGACACAGGTTTTGTCACTCTCACTGGCTGAAGTTACTTCGGTTCTTTTCCACCGAGTCAAGGTCTCCAATGCAACACTGCTGGCGTCGCGGAATCTGAAAGCAGTCAACCTGGCTCAGCTCCTTCACACTTCCTCCGGTGTTCCTCCATATGCAGCATGGACACGCTGTGCGAGTTGTGGTGCCACGAAACACTCCCCATCAACTGCCTCTTCTCTGACATGTTTGTGATGCCAACTTACGTGGAGACCAACATGGATGATTCCCTAACGTGCTACACCAAGCGACACAGAGACCTAGCCACCGGGGCCTCCATCAAGGGAAGCGCCATTAACAGCGGGTTTCCTCAAAGAATAGTAGTAAACCTTGTAGACGGGATCTTCGACCGCCAGAATTTACTCCTGTGCTATATGACAAATACACTTTTAGAGCAGCCGTGGTTCTTATTAGACTTTGGCGAAGAAGTGGCTTTCCGTTTGGTGAAGATCTACTCACAGCCGTCAGGTGTAAGTAGTTTTGTATGAAAAATTAGGGATTTCGAAGTCAGAGTTGGCAAGGAAGCTGTGGCCACTTCCGGTGACTTCAGCTCGTACGACTGGTTTGGGAGCTTTCCTGGTCCTGCCACAGAGTACAACCAAGAGATTATTATTGAGGTCTCTGCGCCTGTCACAGGTAGGTTCCTCGCGGTACAGAAGATGATGATGATACAAATTTCCAGATTTGTCATTAGGAAGTATATTAAGGCAACTCTGAGACAGAAAAAAAAACTTTTGACAGTGAAAGCCGAGTTACTGAGGGATAAACTTTTCTTGATTATGTAAAAAACGAATGAATGTCAATGGCAGCTATTAGTAATCATGGCCGTTGTAGTCTAGGGTGATACAACTTCTGGTACAGGGATTTGATAGTCATGTTAAAATCCCAATGCATGTATGTCTTGTATTAATGGACATCAAAAAATCTTTTTTTTCGTTTTTTATCTTTCATTAGACACTAAGAAGATGACCAAATTGCACAGTTTCGCAGTTCTTAGATTAAGAGACCTCGCTATTTATTTGTCTTATTCTAATTTGTTTTACATATTGGCGTGTGGTTTGTTTTTAACACAGGGTCTAAATTTCCCCTGATACTTAGTGGACCTCAGCGTTTTTGCACTGGCAAGTTTCTCAAACTGTTAAATTGGTAAATGATTTTGTAAAGAAACTGTATAGAAGTGGTTACAACTGTTAAAGGAGTATCCCACATGGAAAAATGGGTTAAACCATTATCAATAGTATGTATTAGAATAAGCTTACAGTCTTTGAGAACAGCAAATTGCAAAACAAAATACACACGTTCCAAAATTTCCAGTTTACTAGTCATCTTCATAACTACAAAAATTAGGATAGAGGAATGAAGAGGCATATTAAATCCTGGAAACTCGATGACACACAAACTGTTCTGAGACTTTCCTTGTATAGTTACAGCGAACACGCAGCGAACATTGTTTTTCTCACTTGACGCATAAATACGGCATCAGCAAATATGACGTCGACAGTAGCCAGTAGATGTCCTAGGATATATGGCTGAAAATACTAAATCTTGTTTTGAGTTTACCTGGAAAATCCACAATTTAACAACCCAACAATCCATTCAAACACTACTGGTTAATCACAGGGCCGTTCCCGAGAAAGATGAAGCTTATTGGCAATGTAGAGAATAAATGAA
>NC_091588.1:9406385-9416385 GCF_042767895.1 Penaeus vannamei
TCCCTCCCTCCCTCCTTCACACACACGCACGCACACACGCACACACACACACACACACACACACACACACACACACACACACACACACACACACACACACACACACACACACACACACACACACACACACACACACACACACACACACGTATATATTTCGCGTATTTATAAACCGCCTTCCCATAATTACACATAATCTCATATACCGGCGGCCACTCGAGGGCTGACGGGGTGGAGGGGCTTGCACGGAGGCAGGGATGTGGGCGGGGGGAGGGGCAGGGGAAGGGGAAGGGTATGGAGCAGGGGGCAGGGGCATGGGAAGGAGCAGAGGGTAGGGACAGGGAAGGGGGCGGATCAGGGGGCAGGGGCAAGGGAAGGGGGTGGAGCAGGGGGCAGGGGCAAGGGAAGGGGGTGGAGCAGGGAGCAGGGGAAGGAGCAGAGGGCGGGGGCAGGGAAGGGGGTGGAGCAGGGGGCAGGGGAAGGAGCAGAGGGCAGGGGCAGGGAAGGCGGTGGAGCAGGGGGCAAGGGGCGGGGAATCTGATCTGGTTCCCAATCAAGCAATTTAGGATTACCTGGCCAGCCAAGAGAGGCGGCGGGGGTTAATCTGGGCCGCTAATGCCCGGGACCGCGCCGGCGCTGCCCGCCCGCCGCCGAGGCTTCTCGCGTGCCCTTCGGTGTGTTTGTTGCTGTTCTTTGTTGATGCTGTTGGGTCTTGTTTGTTGATGTAGTTGTTGCTGTTAGTGTTAGTGTTATTATTATTGTGACAATGATAGTAGTAATGTTGTTTTTGATGTTTTTATTATTATTTATTATCATTATTATTATTTATTATTATTATTATTATTATTGTTATTATTATTATTATTATTATTATTATTATTATTATTTATTATTATTTATCATTATTATCATCATTATTATTATTATTACTGTTATTATTGTTATTTTTATTATTATTATCATCTTTATTATTAATTATTATTATTATTATTATGGTAATTATTATTATTATTATTATTATTATTATTATTATTATTATTATTATTATTAGTTATTATTATTATTATTATTATTATTATTATTATTATTATCATTATCATCATTATTATTATTATTATTATTATTATTATTATTATTATTATTATTATTATTATTATTATTATTATTATTATTATTATTATTATTACTATTATTACTATTATTATTAATGTTGTTGTTATTATTGATTGTTATTATTATTATTCATGTTATTATTGATTGTTATTATTAATGTTATTATTATTATCATCATCATCATCATTATCATCATTAACATTAATATTATTTTTGCTATTATTATTATTTTTATCATTACTAGTAGTAGTATTAATAGTAATACTATTTTATTATTATTATTGTTAATATTATTATTGTTTGTGGGTAGAGCAGCAGGGATAGAGAAGAGGAAGGGATTAAAGAGAGAGATAGACTGGAGGATGAGCCGGCGAAGGTGATTTATTTCGAGCCGGGGATTTCATTAGGGAAAGAGGTGGTGGTAGGGAGAGGGTTAGGGAAGGAGGTGGTGGTAGGGAGAGGGTTAGGGAAGGAGGTGGTGGTAGGGAGAGGGTTAGGGAAGGAGGTGGTGGTAGGGAGAGGGTTAGGGAAGGAGGTGGTGGTAGGGAGAGGGTTAGGGAAGGAGGTGGTGGTAGGGAGAGGGTTAGGGAAGGAGGTGGTGGTAGGGAGAGGGTTAGGGAAGGAGGTGGTGGTAGGGAGAGGGGTTAGGGAAGGAGGTGGTGGTAGGGAGGGTTAGGGAAGGAGGTGGTGGTAGGGAGAGGGTTAGGGAAGGAGGTGGTGGTAGGGAGAGGGTTAGGGAAGGAGGTGGTGGTAGGGAGAGGGTTAGGGGGAAGGAGGTGGTGGTAGGGAGAGGGTTAGGGAAGGAGGGTGGTGGTAGGGAGAGGGTTAGGGAAGGAGGTGGTGGTAGGGAGAGGGTTAGGGAAGGAGGTGGTGGTAGGGAGAGGGTTAGGGAAAGAGGGTGGTGGTAGGGAGAGGGTTAGGGAAGGAGGTGGTGGTAGGGAGAGGGTTAAGGGAAGGAGGTGGTGGTAGGGATGAGGGTTAGGGAAGGAGGTGGTGGTAGGGAGAGGGTTAGGGAAGGAGGTGGTGGTAGGGGAGAGGGTTAGGGAAGGAGGTGGTGGTAGGGAGAGGGTTAGGGAAGGAGGTGGTGGTAGGGAGAGGGTTAGGGAAGGAGGTGGTGGTAGGGAGAGGGTTAGGGAAGGAGGTGGTGGTAGGGAGAGGGTTAGGGAAGGAGGTGGTGGTAGGGAGAGGGTTAGGGAAGGAGGTGGTGGTAGGGAGAGGGTTAGGGAAGGAGGTGGTGGTAGGGAGAGAGGGTTAGGGAAGGAGGTGGTGGTAGGGAGAGGGTTAGGGAAGGAGGTGGTGGTAGGGAGAGGGTTAGGGAAGGAGGTGGTGGTAGGGAGAGGGTTAGGGAAGGAGGTGGTGGTAGGGAGAGGGTTAGGGAAGGAGGTGGTGGTAGGGAGAGGGTTAGGGAAGGAGGGTGGTGGTAGGGAGAGGGTTAGGGAAGGAGGTGGTGGTAGGGAGAGGGTTAGGGAAGGAGGTGGTGGTAGGGAGAGGGTTAGGGAAGGAGGTGGTGGTAGGGGAGAGGGTTAGGGAAGGAGGTGGTGGTAGGGAGAGGGTTAGGGAAGGAGGTGGTGGTAGGGAGAGGGTTAGGGAAGGAGGTGGTGGTAGGGAGAGGGTTAGGGAAGGAGGTGGTGGTAGGGAGAGGGTTAGGGAAGGAGGTGGTGGTAGGGAGAGGGTTAGGGAAGGAGGTGGTGGTAGGGAGAGGGTTAGGGAAGGAGGTGGTGGTAGGGAGAGGGTTAGGGAAGGAGGTGGTGGTAGGGAGAGGGTTAGGGAAGGAGGTGGTGGTAGGGAGAGGGTTAGGGAAGGAGGTGGCGGTAGGGAGAGGGTTAGGGACGGAGGTGGTGGTAGGGAGAGAGGGTTAGGGAAGGAGGTGGTGGTAGGGAGAGGGTTAGGGAAGGAGGTGGTGGTAGGGAGAGGGTTAGGGAAGGAGGTGGTGGTAGGGAGAGGGTTAGGGAAGGAGGTGGTGGTAGGGAGAGGGTTAGGGAAGGAGGTGGTGGTAGGGAGAGGGTTAGGGAAGGAGGTGGTGGTAGGGAGAGGGTTAGGGAAGGAGGTGGTGGTAGGGAGAGGGTTAGGGAAGGAGGTGGTGGTAGGGAGAGGGTTAGGGAAGGAGGTGGTGGTAGGAGAGGGTTAGGGAAGGAGGTGGTGGTAGGGAGAGGGTTAGGGAAGAGTGGGGTGGTAGGGAGAGGGTTAGGGAAGGAGGGGGTGGTAGAGGAGGGTTAGGAAGGAGGGGGTGGTAGGGAGAGGGTTAGGGAAGGAGGGGGGTGGTAGGGAGAGGGTTAGGGAAGGAGGGGGTGGTAGGGAGAGGGTTAGGAAGGAGGGGGTGGTAGGGAGAGGGTTAGGGAAGGAGGGTGGTGGTAGGGAGAGGGTTAGGGAAGGAGGTGGTGGTAGGAGAGGGTAAGGGAAGGAGGTGGTGGTAGGGAGAGGGTTAGGGAAGGAGGTGGTGGTAGGGAGAGGGTTAGGGAAGGAGGTGGTGGTAGGGAGAGGGTTAGGAAGGAGGTGGTGGTAGGGAGAGGGTTAGGGAAGGAGGTGGTGGTAGGGAGAGGGTTAGGGAAGGAGGTGGTGGTAGGGAGAGGGTTAGGGAAGGAGGTGGTGGTAGGGAGAGGGTTAGGGAAGGATGGTGGTGGTAGGGAGAGGGTTAGGGAAGGAGGTGGTGGTAGGGAGAGGGTTAGGGAAGGAGGTGGTGGTAGGGAGAGGGTTTAGGGAAGGAGGTGGTGGTAGGGAGAGGGTTAGGGAAGGAGGTGGTGGTAGGGAGAGGGTTAGGAAGGAGGTGGTGGTAGGGAGAGGGTTAGGGAAGGGAGGTGGTGGTAGGGAGAGGGTTAGGGAAGGAGGGGGTGGTAGGGAGAGGGTTAGGGAAGGAGGGGGTGCGTAGGGAGAGGGTTAGGGAAGGAGGGGGTGGTAGGGAGAGGGTTAGGGAAGGAGGTGGTGGTAGGGAGAGGGTTAGGGAAGGAGGTGGTGGTAGGGAGAGGGTTAGGGAAGGAGGTGGTGGTAGGGAGGGAGTTGGGGAAGGAGGTGCTGGTAGCAGTGGGTTTGGGCTGCACTGATATTAATATACTCGGATAGCCGGCCTCTAGTCCGAGCTGGGGTAATATGGGGTAGTTCGGCTCCGGAGAGCTAACCTTTAGAGGGCTTCTCGATGAGAAAGTCACGAAGGGCATCTCCCCCCCCCCCCCACCTCCCCCACCCACCCGTCAATCCCGTATTACGTCACGCTGTTTAGAAGAGGCAGCTGTTCGTTAACGGCAGCTGTCGTTGGAGCTTCCGAGTACTTTGTTATTAATGAAGTCACGAGTGTACAGTGTCTTTGTCTTTGTCTTTGTCTTCGTTTGTATATGTGTTGGGGACAGTCTGTGTACTGTGTGTGACTGTGTGTACAAGCATGAACGTGAATCTGAGTCTCTTTATGAAGCGAATGTGAGAACGAGTTCAAGAGTTCAGGAGAATGTGTCGTTTTTTTTTTAAGTGCACGTGTATCTGAAACTACAAGTGCGGGCCATGAGTTTGTGTGCATGACTGTGTGTGTGTGTGTGTGTGTGTGTGTGTGCGTGTGTGTGTGTGTGTGTGTGTGTGTGTGTGTGTGTGTGTGTGTGTGTGTGTGTGTGTGTGTGTGTGTGTGTGTGTGTGTGTGTGTGTGTATGTATGCACGTTTGTGTCATTTTGTCTTGGCTGTTTCCCGTCCCGCTGTCGATACAACGTCGAGGCGCGGTCGATTTGCTTTGTCTGACCCGGTGTTGCGGCGAGCGAGTGTTTCTCTCGCTTTGTGCTGATGCTGTGTTATGCGGTCTGCTTGGGCGCCCTTGGCTTGTTGTGAATTATTTGTTTACATCTTTGCGGTCACGTTAATGGTAACATTGGGATTCCGGGACCCGGATGTGTTCTTTATGGCTTGTTCATTTGCGTTGATGTTGATGCCATTTCTTTTCTTTTTTTGTCTTTGATCTCTCAGTGCTGTTATTTTATTGCATGCGAATGCTTTGATATTGCAGTGTAGTTGCAAGTTGCAATATGTTTATTTACTTGTTTACAATATGAACAATCAAGCTCTTATTAATTAGGATTAGTGATGATTATTTCAATGTTTTTTTTTGTTTGTTTCCATGGGATTATGTGTCATGTATGTTAAACTGGCCGAGGAGGAAGAAGAGGAAGTAAATGAAAGAGGAGGAGAGGAAGAAGGGGAGGGAGAGGGATAAAGAGGAGAAGGATGTTGGAGAAAGGAAAGAAGGAAAGGAAATATAAAGAAAAGAATAAAAAATTAAAGATAACGATATTGATAATGATGGTGATGACGATGGTGATGATTCTGATGATGATAAGGGGCAAAAATAAGAGGAAAATCGATGAAAAATGAGATTATGCTAATAGAAATGGCAAGGACTAGGGCAGTGGCAAAGGCAGTGGGAGAGATGAGGTGGAGGATGCTGATTCATACATTCTGCGTGATTGAGAAGAGTGAAATGTCATTACCAACACGAGAATATCCAATACCCGCATCATACACCCTGCCTGTCGTGCTTGCTTGCTTGCTCAGTCATGTGTTCCCAAGGCCGTGCAGGCTCATGGGTCCGCGGGATGAGGCTCACGTGTGCCGCGTGCTCGGGGAGGGAGCGGAGGAGGGGGGGGGCGACACAAAGGAAATAGAGTGGCATCTGTACGAGCAAGCGTGTCAAGTAAAATAAACGGATAGGCGGGCAAACATTTAGGGGAGCAGGCAATTCGGCAGACATGCAGACAGACAAGCAGACAGACAGCCAGATTGGCAGGCAGACAGACAGAAAGACAGGTAGATAGACAGACAGACAGACAGACAGACAGATAAACAGACAGACTAGCATACATACATACATACAGCATAATACATACATACAGCATACATACATACATATATACATATGTATGTACATACTTACATAGATACATACATACGTGCATGCATTACTTTCAGACATGAGGGAATAACAACAGAGCGAGTGCAGGACTGCGAGCATGTGACCTCGTTGTGAAGTAGGTCTAGATTCCCCTCGGTTGGCTTGGCGGAGGCAGAGGAGGCGCGCTCGTGAGGGGAAGGCCGGTGTGCGATGGCAGGGAATCCGGCAGGGGCGGGAGAGGCGTGGTAGAGATGTGATAGAGTTGAGTGGTGGCATTAGCTTGGCAACCACATGCCTGGGGTCTGGCAAGGCTGTGGTACAGGCATGACTGGGATGTGGTGGAGCCGTAGCGGGGGGAAGAGCGCCTGGATGGCAGGAGTATGGTGACAGCAAGTGGCATGCCTGGGTATGGTGAGGACACAGCAGGTATGTCACTAATGTCTAATTGGAAGTGGCTGGGGCGTGATGGTGAGTGGCGGAGGCATGGCAACAGACGTCATCGCCAGGGCGCAGCGAGAGCACGGCAAGAACATGGCAAACAATTAGGAGCATGCCAGAGGTTTGATGGGTCATAACAAGGGGCATGGAAGGAGAGTGACAGGCTTGACAGGAGTTTGGTAGGTCATGACAGTGGCATGTCATGAGTGTGACAGAAGTTGCTAGATCACAACAGGACAAGGTTGTAGGGTATGACTGAGGCGTAATGAAGCCATTTGCCTGAGGAGTCCTTGGTCGTCAAATGTAATAATCGGAACGTAGCCTTGTCAGGGGATGATCAGGGGGGGGGGGGGCGCTCGCAGACCGTGAAGGATTCCGGCGACGCTAAACGCCGCTAATTGTCGACAGGGAATTTATTTTTTATTTGATTAATTGTGGAGACTTTGGATTCTGAGCAAGTCTATGCGTTGACTGGCTTAGAGGCTGACACGAAAATTGTGTTTTTTGGTTCGTATGATGTAGGTTTATGCTTAAATATCATGGGTTAGAAGGAATTTGAAGACGATGGGGGAAGATGAAAATTAGTTGTGGGAGGCGAGACGGAACAAGAATATATGAAGGGGACAGAGAAGAGGAAGAAAATTAAGGAATCAGTAGATTGAGAGAGGGGAAAATGAATGGGAGAAGAAAGCTATCAACACGCCACTCTGCCCCGCAAGAAAGGCTTGTAGCTGGAAGTAGTGAAACATGGCGCGCTCCCCGTAGACTTATCACAAGGTCAACACACTCGAGTTCGGGAGAGCTTAAGTAATACATTGTAGCCGTTCTTACGCTCCGTGGCGACATTGTAGATGAAAGATGTATGGAGGGATTAGTGATGTATCCTAATCCTCTTAGGATAGGGGGAGTCCGAGAGAGAATGGAAGATCACGCATCCCATATGAGTACATGGGAGTGAGTGAGTGTGTGTGTGTGATAGTGAGTGAGTGAGTGAGTGTGAACGTGAGGGTGAGGGTGTGTGTGCGTGAGGGTATGTGTGAGTGTGAGGGCGTGTGTGTGAGTGTGAGGGTGTGTGAGAGTGTGAGGGTGTGTGTGAGTGTGACGGTGTGTGTGTGAGGGTGAGGGTGTGTATGTGTGTGTATGTGCGTGTGCGTGTGCGTGTGTGTGTGTGTATGTGTATGTGTGAAGTAAAGTGAAGAAGTGAAGAAAAGACCAATGAAGAAAAGAGAAGAGATGGGAAGAGCAGAGAGAAATGAAAGAGAAAAAGAAAAAAGTGAACAGACAGACAGACAGAGAAAGAGATAGAGAGAATGGAATTTCGGCCAGGCTTCTTTCTGAACGTTTTTTTTCATCATTTCATTACAAAGGATTAATTAAAAATACTACTGTTACGACTTATGCAACATCTCTGAAACGTCCACGATCCGAGGTTCCATTTGATAGTTTAACGGCGTAGCTTTGTGGTTGAAACACGCGCCGGAATTGCATGGCTGCCGGTATGATTGCAGGCGCTCGTGCATGATTCGAAAGCGGCGTCCCCAATCGGCTGTTGAGGCTGGTTCCGGGTCGTTCGAATGCAATGCGCGCCCTGATTTATTCATTTGTGTTAATGAACGCGTTGAATATTAGCTTGACCCTTCCTGCGCGCCGCTCTCGTTTGCAGGGTTAAGGTTGCGCTATTGTTGTTTAGTTTGTTGTCATTGTTATTATTATTCGAGTACTTGTTCTTGTTCGTATTTTTGTTTTTATTCTTATTGTTTTTGTTGTTGCCATTATTGTTGTTGATTTTTTTAAATTATTATTTCATGTTTATTATCCTATTGTCATTAGCATGTTATTGTTATCATGTTATTGTTGATTTTATTATAACCATGATAGTAATAGTTGTGATAATGATAATAATGATGATGATTATAAAGGTAATAGTAATAATGATAACAATTACATTGGTGATGATGACGATAATGATAGTGATAATGATATTAACAATAACAGTAATAATAACAGCAACAATAATGATAATGATAATGATAAAAATGGTATTATTAATAATATTATTATTATCATCATTATTATTATTATTATTATTATTATTATTATTATTATTATTATTATTATTATTATTATTATTATTATTGTTATTATTGTTATTATTATTATGATTATTATTGTTATTGTTGTTGTTGTTGTTATTATTATTATTATTATTATTATTATTATTATTATTATTATTATTATTATTATTATTATTATTAATGTCATTGCAATTGTTTTTAATTATGTTTATTGTTATCACTATTATGTGTGTTGCTATTTTTGTTACTAGTATTATCATCGATATAATTAGCTTTGCTATACTATTGCTCGTTATCTATTCCACTCCTGCAAAGTTCCTTCTGCGACTGGGTTTTTGTGCATGAGGGCGCTCTCCTTTTTAGTCAGTGTGGCGCATGATGCTATGTGCATGATGCAACGCCAACACGTGACTGAAATATAAGGGCGGTGCTAAGTTGCCAGGGAGGAGGGAGAAGCGGCCGTCTTAAGGAGCAGGTGCGGGTGACACTTGCCCCGAAGACATGGCACTGGGTGAGTAAGGGTGGGCGGGGAGGGGAGGCGGTAAGGGTAGGCACTCCTGGGTGGCCGGGATTGGCCCTTGCAGAACAGGGCCGTTTTGTCCCCGTGGGTTGGCGCCTAGGTTGGGGGGGAGGGGGGGGGTGCTAGGATGAAAGTGTCAAGGGAGAGGAAGGTCTACAGGGTGAAGAACGTCTCCCAAGAAGGAGGAATGAGCCTCAAGGGCGAAAACGGATTTCAAGAGTGACGAAGGGTGAGGGAAGTCTAGCAAAGGTGGAAACGACTTTACAAGGACGAGGGAATGGGTAACAAAGGTGAGAAAGGTGGAGGAAGAAATGTAAAGTGGTAAAGAAGGCTGGTCTAGGCTGAGGGAGGCCTGTCAAGGGTGAAGGAGGGATTTTAAGAGGTTGAAGAAAAACCTGTAAAGGACGAGCAAAGAGAAGCTAGGGTGAGGAACGCTTGACAAGGGTGAGGGAGGGCTTGTCAAGGTGACGTCATGAGGGCCGTTGCAGCGGTGCGTCAGTGTCCCGCCTTCTTGGTGCCTCAGGTTACCACCAGGATCCATTACCTGATCACTTACAACCAGGCACTCACCTCTCTCTCTCTCTCTCTGCCTCCCCCCCCTCTTCCCTCTCTCTCTCCCTCCCCCCTCCCTCCTTTCCTTTCCTCCCCCCCCCCCTTTCTGCCGTGCCATGGGTGTCTCGCAACGACCAGGATCCTTCCCCTTGCGGCTGGCTTGTGTAAGTCGGTCGGACTCTAATTGGCACCCGGAAGGCCTCGCGTCTCGGGGAGAGGTCAGGGGGCAGGCGGGGGTGGGAATGGACAGGGGGTGGGTTCGACAGGAGAGGAGGGGGCGACAGGCGAGCTAGGAGAGGCGGAAGGGGATCGAGGAATAGGTTGCCTAGGGGCTTCCTACCTTAGGCAACCTGTCCTGGGGTGGCCTGGTTAGAATAGATGGGGGAAGGGATAGACGGGCTTGAAGGATCAGTGGGATAGGTTGGCTAGAGGAGGGGGAT
>NC_091588.1:9423885-9431385 GCF_042767895.1 Penaeus vannamei
GATAGATAGATAGAAAGATATATAGAGAGAGGGAGAGAGAGAGCGGCGGCTGGTTGCCTGCGAGGGTGAAAGGCCGGCGGGAAAGTGTGAAAGGGTGGGATTCATTTCAGGTTCGTCTTGGTGGCGTGATTAGTGCCTTTGTCATGACTGCTTTTGTTGATTTTTGCCCAGAACGGCGAGAGTATTTTGCTGTATTTGTTTTGTTTGCTGACATTCCCTTTGTTTCGTGTCATCCTCGAACGTCATTATTATTATTATTATTGTTATTATCATTAATAAAGAGGATAATGATACTGATGATAGCAATGACGATAGTAATATTATATAATGGTGATAATAATGTTTATGATAGTGATGATGATGATGATAATGATAATTATAATGATAAATGATAAGTAATGATGATTATAATGATAATGGCAATAGTAATTGTAGTAATAATAGTTGTAGCAGTAATAATGATGATAATGA
This sequence comes from Penaeus vannamei, assembly GCF_042767895.1. Classification (NCBI taxonomy): domain Eukaryota; kingdom Metazoa; phylum Arthropoda; class Malacostraca; order Decapoda; family Penaeidae; genus Penaeus; species Penaeus vannamei. Next base: position 9,424,357 of record NC_091588.1, read on the forward strand.
TGTTGATTATAATAATGATAATTATTATAAAAATTATGAAGCGTACTTGTCATTTTATTACATAGATAGCTATAAAATACACAAGTGGATATACTGTAGATATTGTGTGTGTGTTGAGTTGTGTTGCATAGTTTATATGTATGTGCGTGCGTGCGTTCACTTATCTGTCTGTGTGTCTCTGGCGTCGGCCTCGGTCACTCGGGGCTGGTCGTGTGGCGCGGTGGGGCGGTAACTAAGAGCGGCGGTTCTTCTCCTTGCTCCGTGGCGCCTTCCCTTGTCAGTCATCGTTGCCGGCGCCCTGTCAGTCATCATCACTTCCACTCTCCCTCTCCGTCTCCTTCTCTTCTTCCCCTCCCTCCTCCTCCTCTCCCCTCTCTCTTCTCTCCTCTCCCCTCTCTCATCTCCCCTCTCTCATCTCCCCTCTCCCTCTCCTCGCCCCCTTCCCCTTGGCACAGTCCCGATGCAGGCGGCCGCAGGAGCGAAGGTGCCATGCAGATGTCTCCAGGCGCGGAGGGGGGAGGGGGAGGGGATGGCGAGGGGGGGTCTTGTCCCCTTATCTCGAGCGCGACGCAGCTTCCGGCATCGTGCTGGAGCTGAAGATTGCTGGGAGCAATAGTGATGTGTCTGTTCATGATTTATATTTATTTGTTCGTTTGTTTAGGTTTTATTTATCTCTTCATTTATTTATGTATTTGTTGTTTGTTCATTTATGTATTTGTTATTTGTTAATTTATTTATGTGTTTGTTATTTGTTAATTTATTTATGTGTTTGTTATTTGTTCATTTCTGTATTTATTATATATTCATTTCTGTTTTTGTTATTTGTTCATTTATTTATGTGTTTGTTATTTGTTCATTTCTGTATTTGATATTTTTTAATTTCTGTATTTGTTATTTGTTCATTTATGTATTTGTTATTTGTTCATTTATTTATGTATTTGTTATTTGTTCATTTATTTATTAATTATTTGTTCATTTATTTATTTATTATTTGTTCATTTATTTGTTTATTTATCTGCTTATTTATTCAGTGTCTCATCGAAATAATGATTTTATGTGCAGTTGAAGCTGCATGATTCCCATCCTGATGGATCAGGTGTGAAAGGCGAGAAAGGGGAAACGATAAAAATAAATGGGCTAGGAAGTACAAGTAAGAATAAAAAGACTTCCGTATGAGCATCCCATCTTAAGAAAATGTCAATGGAATACATTGTTTTTTGAAAGAAAAAATCAACAGGCAAACGGCAGGTACTGGAAATTGAGCTGGGTCACGTGATCGCAGGAAAGACCCCCCTACCCTACCTCCCCCCTCCCCCCCCAGACATGGCGTTATGAGTTGCGGTGTCATGCGTTGTGAGTGCGTGAGGGTGTGAGGTTACGGGCGGCACGTGACTCGTGGGGGGCGGGGGTAGTTAGGCGGCGTGAGCGGCGGGCAAGCGAACGCCTCGTGTTTCGCCGCGGTGTAAGGGGAAAGCACGGGGTCACTGGCAGGTTTTGAGGTGTGTGGGTTTTCGGGTTTGGGAAGGGCGTGAGTGAGCGAGTGAGTGAGCGAGCGAGTATGAGCGAGTGAGTGAGCGAGTGTGGCGAGCGAGTGAGCGAGTATGAGCTAGCGAGTGAGTGAGCGAGTATGAGCGAGCGAGTGAATGAGCGAGTATGAGCGAGCGAGTGAGTGAGCGAGTATAAGCGAGCAAGTATGAGTGAGCGAGTATGAGCGAGCGAGTGCGTGAGCGAGTATGAGCGAGTGAGTGAGTATAAGCGAGTGGTGAGTAAGTGAGTGAGGGAAGAGAGGGATGGGAGAAGGAGTAAGTGAGAAAGAGAGAGATTACTGAAGTTATTACAAGATCGGAATTAAGAATTGATGTGAGAGAATGATTGAGGGAGAAGGAAAAAAAGGTTAAAGACAAGGAATAGAGTATAAGAGTAAAAGGAAAAATAAGTGATATGATAGAAATATTGGATAAAAAAGGAAAATGATAAAGTGAAAAAAGGATAAGAAAGTGAAAGGACAAACGTGTGTCGTAAATGCACGAGCAAGCGGGCAGCGGCCGTGCCACAGGAATGGGAAGTGGCGCAGGAGGAGGAGAGAGGGGAGGAGAGGAGAGAGGAGAGGGAGAGGAGAGGAGAGGAGAGGGAGAAGAGAGGAGAGAGAGGAGAGAGAAGAAAGGAGAGAGGAGAGGAGAGGAGAGAAGAGGGAGAGAAGAGAGGGAGAGGAGAAGAGAGGAGAGGAGAGAGGAGAGAGGAGAGGAGAGGAGAGAGGAGAGGGAGAGAGGAGAGGAGAGGGAGAGGAGAGGAGAGGAGAGGAGGAGAGGAGAGAGGAGAGGAGGAGGAGAGAGGAGGAGGAAGGAGGGAGGAGAGAGGAGGAGAGGGAGGAGAGGAGAAGGAAGAGGAGAAGAGGAGGAGAGAGGAGAGAGGAGAGAGGAGAGAGACGAGAGACGAGAGGAGAGAGACGAGAGGAGAGAGAGACGAGAGACGAGAGGAGAGAGACGAGAGGAGAGAGACGAGAGGAGAGAGACGAGGAGAGAGACGAGAGGAGAGAGACGAGAGGAGAGGAGAGAGGGAGAGAGGAGAGGAGAGGAGAGAGGAGAGGAGAGGAGAGGAGAGGAGAGGAGAGGAGAGGGAGAGGAGAGGAGAGAGGAGAGGAGAGGAGAGGAGGAGAGGAGAGAGGAGAGGAGAGGAGAGGAGGAGGAGGGAGGAGGAGGAGGAGGGAGGAGGAGGAGGAGGAGGAGGAGGAGGAGGAGGAGGAGGAGGGAGGAGGAGGAGGGAGGGAGGGGCGGGCAAGGAGCTGCCTGGAGGCCTATCGATTGAGTGCCGAACGCAGCTCCAGGGGCGGCGAGGTGACCGCAGTGGCAGGCGGAGTACACCTTGGGTCGGTTTTCCCACGTGGAGGGGTGGGTCGGCGGGCGGGGGGGGGGGGGGGGGGGGATAGGAAGGCAGGATGTGGAGGAAGGAAGAAAGGGAACGAGGAAGGAAAGCAGAGAGGACGGTGCAGTCCCTTTGTACGTGGATGTTTATGCTTTTGTGCGCGCGTGTGAGTGCTGGCGCGGGGACTATATGCTACAGTCTATATGCTGTGGCACTTCCCGCGTAGCATATTGCACCAGCGGTCCTCTCGCCGGGCCATGCAACGGCAGGTCATGCAGTAGACCATCGTGATACATATGCATAAGCCTCTCGGGGCGCTGCAGTCGCGTTAAAGGGATTGCGGCGCGGAATGGCCCGCCGGTCTGAGGGCCCTGAAGGGATGGGCGGCGAGGGGGTCCTCTCGCCGGGAACAATGCAGCGGTCTCTCTCTCTCTCTCTCTCTCTCTCTCTCTCTCTCTCTCTCTCTCTCTCTCTCTCTATCTCTCTCTCTCTCTCTCTCTCTTTCTCTTTCTCTCTCTCTCTCTCTCTCTCTCTCTCTCTCTCTCTCTCTCTCTCTCTCTCTCTCTCTCTCTCTCTCTCTCTCTCTCTCTCTCTCTCTCTCTCTCTCTCTCTCTCTCTCTCTCTCCTCTCTCTCTCTCCTCTCTCTCTCTCTCTCTCTCTCTCTCTCTCTCTCTCTCTCTCTCTCTCTCTCTCTCCTCCTCTCTCCTCCCTCCTCCTCCCTCCCTGCCCTCCCTCCCTCCCTCCCTCCCTCTCCCTCTCCCTCTCCCTCCCCTCTCCTCTCCCTCCCTCTCCCTCTCCCTCTCCCTCTCCCTCTCCCTCCCTCTCCCTCCCGCTCGTTCTCTCTCTCTCTATCTATCTATCTCTCCCTCCCGCTCTCTCTCTCTCCCTCTCCCCCTCTCCCTCCTGCTCTCTCTCTCTCTCTCTCTCTCCCACTCCCCTCTCCCTACCGCTCTCTCTCTCTCTCTCTCTCTCCTCCTCTCCTTCTGTCTACTCCCCTCCTGCTCCTCTCCCTCTTCTTCTTCTTCTTCTTCTTCTTCTTCTTCTTCTTCTTCTTCTTCTTCTTCTTCTTCTTCTTCTTCTTCTTCTTCTTCTTCTTCTTCTTCTTCTTCTTCTTCTTCCTCCTCCTCCTCCTCTCCCTCTTGTTCCTCTCCTCCCTCTTTCCCTTCTTTCCTGAGCCGCACACACAGTGGTATCCCTCCATAAGGCACGTTATTAAACGCGTCGGGGCTCGACTGTGACGTCACAGTAGCATCTGCCTGCAAAGGGATTTAATAAGCTGCAGTATACCGTGGGAGTGACGTCATATTGCCGCGCCTTATCGCTGGCACCTTGGAATGCCAGGCTACGTCGGCTGGTAGACAGACAGGTAGGCAAATAGACAGACAAGCAAGCATACAGGGAGGCAGGCAAGCAGTTGGACTGATGAGACTGGAATGCAGATAGACAGTCAGGCAGACTGGAAGGCAAGCAGGCAGGCAACAACACGTGCCCTCACGTGCCGTGGGCATCTGACACCGCTCTTGCGTGTCTTGCTGCGAGTTGTTGATGGGGCGACACGGACGGTAATTAGCGTCGGAGGTTAATGACCCACGTGGCTATAATTATGGTTTCGAGTAAGGATCATCAGGCGTGAGTTGATTTTCTTTTTCACTGGATATCCAATTATAAGGATGCAGTGCGAGGTAGTGAGTTTTCCCCTCGCTTTCATTTTTCTCGCGTTGCCTCCTTGGTTAAAATTCCTGTTCTTTCCTCACACCTGTAATTGAGTGTCGTTTTACAAAGCAGGCATTGAGGCGCTGGGGGAGTCTCTCTCTCTCTCTCTCTCTCTCTCTCTCTCTCTCTCTCTCTCTCTCTCCCTCTCTCTCTCTCTCTCTCTCTCTCTCTCTCTCTCTCTCTCTCTCTCTCTCTCTCTCTGAGGCTGTGCGTGACAGTGCTCCCAAAGCAGGAGAGACAGCGGTCGTAAGACGCGCTTCCTGGTTGATGCTGAAGCGCCGGATCGAGGCGATGCTGCTGGGACTGCTGCGGGCTGGCTTTAGCTCGCTGGTGGCGGTCGTAGCTCGGCTGTTGTTTGCCTGACCTGGCTCGGCTTTTGCTTGCCTGACCTGGCTCGGCTGTTGCTTGCCACACCTGGCTCGGCTGTTGCTTGCCACACCTGGCTCGGCTGTTGTTTGCCTGACCTGGCTCGGCTTTTGCTTGCCTGACCTGGCTCGGCTGTTGCTTGCCACACCTGACTCGGCTGTTGCTTGCCACACCTGACTCGGCTGTTGCTTGCCTGGCCTGGCTAGGCTGTTGCTTGCCTGGCCTGGCTAGGCTGTTGCTTGCCTGACCTGGCTTGGCTGTTGCTTGCCTGACCTGGCTCGGCTGTTGCTTGCCACACCTGACTCGGCTGTTGCTTGCCTGACCTGGCTCGGCTGTTGCTTGCCACACCTGACTCGGCTGTTGCTTGCCTGGCCTGACTCGGCTGTTGCTTGCCTGACCTGGCTCGGCTGTTGCTTGCCACACCTGACTCGGCTGTTGCTTGCCTGACCTGGCTCGGCTGTTGTTTGCCTGACCTGGCTCGGCTGTTGCTTGCCTGACCTGGCTTGGCTGTTGCTTGCCTGACCTGGCTCGGCTGTTGCTTGCCACACCTGGCTCGGCTGTTGCTTTGACCTGGCTCGGCTGTTGCTTGCCACACCTGGCTCGGCTGTTGCTTTGACCTGGCTCGGCTGTTGTTTACCTCACCTGGCTTGGCTGTTGCTTGCCACACCTGGCTCGGCTGTTGCTTGCCACACCTGACTCGGCTGTTGCTTGCCACACCTGACTCGGCTGTTGCTTGCCTGACCTGGCTCGTCTGTTGGTTGCCTGACCTGGCTCGGCTGTTGCTTGCCACACCTGACTCGGCTGTTGCTTGCCACACCTGGCTCGGCTGTTGCTTGCCACACCTGACTCGGCTGTTGCTTGCCTGACCTGGCTCGGCTGTTGCTTGCCTGACCTGGCTCGGCTGTTGCTTGCCACACCTGACTCGGCTGTTGCTTGCCTGACCTGGCTCGGCTGTTGTTTGCCTGACCTGGCTCGGCTGTTGCTTGCCACACCTGACTCGGCTGTTGCTTGCCTGACCTGGCTCGGCTGTTGCTTGCCTGACCTGGCTCGGCTGTTGCTTGCCACACCTGACTCGGCTGTTGCTTGCCACACCTGACTCGGCTGTTGCTTGCCACACCTGACTCGGCTGTTGCTTGCCTGACCTGGCTCGGCTGTTGCTTGCCTGACCTGACTCGGCTGTTGCTTGCCACACCTGACTCGGCTGTTGCTTGCCTGACCTGCGCTCGGCTGTTGCTTGCCTGACCTGGCTCGGCTGTTGCTTGCCACACCTGACTCGGCTGTTGCTTGCCTGACCTGGCTTGGCTGTTGCTTGCCTGACCTGGCTCGGCTGTTGCTTGCCACACCTGACTCGGCTGTTGCTTGCCACACCTGGCTCGGCTGTTGCTTGCCACATCTGACTCGGCTGTTGCTTGCCACACCTGACTCGGCTGTTGCTTGCCACACCTGACTCGGCTGTTGCTTGCCACACCTGGCTCGGCTGTTGCTTTGACCTGGCTTGGCTGTTGTTTACCTCACCTGGCTTGGCTGTTGCTTGCCTTACCTGGCTCGGCTGTTGCTTGCCACACCTGACTCGGCTGTTGCTTGCCACACCTGACTCGGCTGTTGCTTGCCACACCTGACTCGGCTGTTGCTTGCCACACCTGACTCGGCTGTTGCTTGCCACACCTGACTCGGCTGTTGCTTGCCACACCTGACTCGGCGGTTGCTTGCCTGACCTGGCTCGGCTGTTGCTTGCCTGGCCTGGCTCGGCTGTTGCTTGCCTGACCTGGCTCGGCTGTTGCTTGCCACACCTGACTCGGTTGTTGCTTGCCACACCTGACTCGGCTGTTGCTTGCCTGGCCTGACTCGGCTGTTGCTTGCCTGACCTGGCTCGGCTGTTGCATGCCACACCTGACTCGGCTGTTGCTTGCCACACCTGGCTTGGCTGTTGCTTGCCTGACCTGGCTTGGCTGTTGCTTGCCTGACCTGGCTTGGCTGTTGCTTGCCTGACCTGGCTCGGCTGTTGCTTGCCACACCTGGCTCGGCTGTTGCTTTGACCTGGCTTGGCTGTTGTTTACCTCACCTGGCTTGGCTGTTGCTTGCCTGACC
>NC_091588.1:9446385-9453885 GCF_042767895.1 Penaeus vannamei
AAGGGTGACGTGCAGAAGGTGAAGGGTGGGCGAAGGGTGACGTGCAGAAGGTGAAGGGTGGGCGAAGGGTGGCTTTGGCGAAGGTGAAGGGTGGGCGAAGGGTGACGTGCAGAAGTTGAAGAGTGGGCGAAGGGTGACGTGCAGAAGGTGAAGGGTGGGCGAAGGATGACGTGGAGAAGGTGAAGGGTGGGCGAAGGGTGGCGTTGGCGAAGGTGAAGGGTGGGCGAAGGATGACGTGCAGAAGTTGAAGGGTGGGCGAAGGATGACGTGGAGAAGGTGAAGGGTGGGCGAAGGGTGACGTGCAGAAGGTGAAGGGTGGGCGAAGGGTGGCTTTGGCGAAGGTGAAGGGTGGGCGAAGGGTGACGTGCAGAAGTTGAAGGGTGGGCGAAGGGTGGCGTTGGCGAAGGTGAAGGGTGGGCGAAGGGTGACGTGCAGAAGTTGAAGGGTGGGCGAATGGTGACGTGCAGAAGGTGAAGGGTGGGCGAAGGATGACGTGGAGAAGGTGAAGGGTGGCGTTGGCGAAGGTGAAGGGTGGGCGAAGGGTGACGTGTAGAAGGTGAAGGGTGGGCGAAGGGTGACGTGCAGAAGGTGAAGGGTGGGCGAAGGGTGACGTGCAGAAGATGAAGGGTGGGCGAAGGATGACGTGCAGAAGGTGAAGGGTGGGCGAAGGGTGACGTGCAGAAAGTGAAGGGTGGGCGAAGGGTGACGTGCAGAAGATGAGGGTTGGGCGACGGGTGACATGCAGAAGGTGAAGGGTGGGCGAAGGATGACGTGGAGAAGGTGAAGGGTGGGCGAAGGATGACGTGCATAAGGTGAAGGGCGGGCGAAGGGTGACGTGTAGAAGGTGAAGGGTGGGCGAAGGGTGGCGTTGGCGAAGGTGAAGGGTGGACGAAGGGTGACGTGCAGAAGGTGAAGGGTGGGCGAAGGGTGACGTGCAGAAGGTGAAGGGTGGGCGAAGGGTGACGTGCAAAAGGTGAAGGGTGGGCGAAGGGTGACGTGCAGAAGGTGAAGGGTGGGCGAAGGGTGACGTGCAGAAGGTGAAGGGTGGGCGAAGGGTGACGTGCAGAAGGTGAAGGGTGGGCGAAGGGTGACGTGCAGAAGGTGAAGGATGGGCGAAGGGTGACGTGCAGAAGATGAAGGGTGGGCGAAGGGTGGCGTGCACAAGGTGAAGGGTGGGCGAAGGGTGGCTTTGGCGAAGGTGAAGGGTGGGCGAAGGGTGACGTGCAGAAGGTGAAGGGTGGGCGAAGGATGACGTGCATAAGGTGAAGGGTGGGCGAAGGGTGACGTGCAGAAGGTGAAGGGTGGGCGAAGGGTGACGTGCAAAAGGTGAAGGGTGGGCGAAGGATGACGTGCAGAAGGAGAAGGGTGGGCGAATGGTGACGTGCAGAAGATGAAGGGTGGGCGAAGGGTGACGTGCAGAAGGTGAAGGATGGCGAAGGGTGACGTGCAGAAGGTGAAGGGTGGGCGAAGGGTGGCGTTGGCGAAGGTGAAGGGTGGGCGAAGGGTGGCGTTGGCGAAGGTGAAGGGTGGACGAAGGGTGACGTGCAGAAGGTGAAGGGTGGGCGAAGGGTGACGTGCAGAAGATGAAGGGTGGGCGAAGGGTGACATGTAGAAGGTGAAGGGTGGGCGAAGGGTGACGTGCAGAAGGTGAAGGGTGGGCGAAGGGTGGCGTTGGCGAAGGTGAAGGGTGGGCGAAGGGTGACGTGCAGAAGGTGAAGGGTGGGCGAAGGGTGGACGTGCAGAAGGTGAAGGGTGGGCGAAGGGTGACGTGCAGAAGGTGAAGGGTGGGCGAAGGGTGACGTGCAGAAGGTGAAGGGTGGGCGAAGGGTGGCGTGCACAAGGTGAAGGGTGGGCGAAGGGTGGCTTTGGCGAAGGTGAAGGGTGGGCGAAGGGTGACGTGCAGAAGGTGAAGGGTGGGCGAAGGATGACGTGCATAAGGTGAAGGGTGGGCGAAGGGTGACGTGCAGAAGGTGAAGGGTGGGCGAAGGGTGACGTGCAAAAGGTGAAGGGTGGGCGAAGGATGACGTGCAGAAGGTGAAGGGTGGGCGAAGGGTGACGTGCAGAAGGTGAAGGGTGGCGAAGGGTGACGTGCAGAAGGTGAAGGGTGGGCGAAGGGTGACGTGCAGAAGGTGAAGGGTGGGCGAAGGGTGACGTGCAGAAGGTGAAGGGTGGGCGAAGGGTGACGTGCAGAAGGTGAAGGGTGGGCGAAGGGTGACGTGCAGAAGGTGAAGGGTGGGCGAAGGGTGGCGTTGGCGAAGGTGAAGGGTGGGCGAAGGGTGACGTGCAGAAGTTGAAGGATGGGCGAAGGGTGACGTGCAGAAGGTGAAGGGTGGGCGAAGGGTGGCGTGCAAAAGGTGAAGGGTGGGCGAAGGATGACGTGCAGAAGGTGAAGGGTGGGCGAACGGTGACGTGCAGAAGGTGAAGGGTGGGCGAAGGGTGACGTGCAGAAGGTGAAGGATGGGCGAAGGGTGACGTGCAGAAGGTGAAGGGTGGGCGAAGGGTGGCGTTGGCGAAGGTGAAGGGTGGGCGAAGGGTGGCGTTGGCGAAGGTGAAGGGTGGGCGAAGGGTGACGTGCAGAAGGTGAAGGGTGGGCGAAGGGTGACGTGCAGAAGGTGAAGGGTGGGCGAAGGATGACGTGGAGAAGGTGAAGGGTGGGCGAAGGGTGACGTGCAGAAGGTGAAGGGTGGGAGAAGGGTGACGTGCAGAAGGTGAAGGTTGGGCGAAGGGCGACGTGCAGAAGTTGAAGGGTGGGCGAAGGGTGACGTGCAGAAGGTGAAGGTGGGCGAAGGTGAAGGGTGGCGAAGGGTGACGTGCAGAAGTTGAAGGGTGGGCGAAGGGTGACGTGCAGAAGGTGAAGGGTGGGCGAAGGGTGACGTGCAGAAGGTGAAGGATGGGCGAAGGGTGACGTGCAGAAGATGAAAGGTGGGCGAAGGGTGACGTGCACAAGGTGAAGGGTGGCCGAAGGGTGACCTGCACAAGATGAAGGGTGGGCGAAGGGTGACCTGGAGAAGGTGAATGGTGGGCCAGGGGTACCGTGTAGAAGGTGAAGGGTGGGCGAAGGGTGACGTGTAGAAGCTGAAGGGTGGGCGAAGGGTGGCGGTGGCGAAGGTGAAGGGTGGGCGAAGGGTGACGTGCAGAAGGTGAAGGGCGGGCGAAGGGTGTCTTGTAGAAGGTGAAGGTGGCGTTGGCGAAGTTGAAGGGTGGGCGAAGGGTGACGTGCAGAAGGTGAAGGGTGGGCGAAGGGTGACGTGCAGAAGGTGAAGGGTGGGCGAAGGGTGACGTGCAGAAGGTGAAGGGTGGGCGAAGGGTGACGTGCAGAAGGTGAAGGTGGGCGAAGGGTGGCGTTGGCGAAGGTGAAGGGTGGGCGAAGGGTGGCGTTGGCGAAGGTGAAGGGTGGGCGAAGGTGGCGTTGGCGAAGGTGAAGGGTGGGCGAAGGGTGACGTGCAGAAGATGAAGGGTGGGCGAAGGGTGACATGTAGAAGGTGAAGGGTGGCGAAGGGTGACGTGCAGAAGGTGAAGGGTGGGCGAAGGGTGGCGTTGGCGAAGGTGAAGGTGGCGAAGGGTGACGTGCAGAAGGTGAAGGGTGGGCGAAGGGTGACGTGCAGAAGGTGAAGGGTGGGCGAAGGGTGACGTGCAGAAGGTGAAGGGTGGGCGAAGGGTGACGTGCAGAAGGTGAAGGATGGGCGAAGGGTGACGTGCAGAAGGTGAAGGGTGGGCGAAGGGTGGCGTGCACAAGGTGAAGGGTGGGCGAAGGGTGGCTTTGGCGAAGGTGAAGGGTGGGCGAAGGGTGACGTGCAGAAGGTGAAGGGTGGGCGAAGGATGACGTGCATAAGGTGAAGGGTGGGCGAAGGGTGACGTGCAGAAGGTGAAGGGTGGGCGAAGGGTGACGTGCAAAAGGTGAAGGGTGGGCGAAGGATGACGTGCAGAAGGTGAAGGGTGGGCGAAGGGTGACGTGCAGAAGGTGAAGGGTGGGCGAAGGGTGACGTGCAGAAGGTGAAGGGTGGGCGAAGGGTGACGTGCAGAAGGTGAAGGGTGGGCGAAGGGTGACGTGCAGAAGGTGAAGGGTGGGCGAAGGGTGACGTGCAGAAGGTGAAGGGTGGGCGAAGGAGTGACGTGCAGAAGGTGAAGGGTGGGCGAAGAAGGGTGGCGTTGGCGAAGGTGAAGGAGTGGAGCGAAGGGTGACGTGCAGAAGTTGAAGGATGGGCGAAGGGTGACGTGCAGAAGGTGAAGGGTGGGCGAAGGGTGGCGTGCAAAAGGTGAAGGGTGGGCGAAGGATGACGTGCAGAAGGTGAAGGGTGGGCGAACGGTGACGTGCAGAAGGTGAAGGGTGGGCGAAGGGTGACGTGCAGAAGGTGAAGGATGGGCGAAGGGTGACGTGCAGAAGGTGAAGGGTGGGCGAAGGGTGGCGTTGGCGAAGGTGAAGGGTGGGCGAAGGGTGGCGTTGGCGAAGGTGAAGGGTGGAGCGAAGGGTGACGTGCACAAGGTGAAGGGTGGGCGAAGGGTGACGTGCAGAAGGTGAAGGGTGGGCGAAGGATGACGTGGAGAAGGTGAAGGGTGGGCGAAGGGTGACGTGCAGAAGGTGAAGGGTGGGCGAAGGTTGACGTGCAGAAGGTGAAGGGTGGGCGAAGGGTGACGTGCAGAAGGTGAAGGGTGGGCGAAGGGTGACGTGCAGAAGGTGAAGGGTGGGCGAAGGTGAAGGGTGGGCGAAGGGTGACGTGCAGAAGTTGAAGGGTGGGCGAAGGGTGACGTGCAGAAGGTGAAGGGTGGGCGAAGGGTGACGTGCAGAAGGTGAAGGATGGGCGAAGGGTGACGTGCAGAAGATGAAAGGTGGGCGAAGGGTGACGTGCAGAAGGTGAAGGGTGGGCGAAGGGTGACGTGCAGAAGATGAAGGGTGGGCGAAGGGTGACGTGGAGAAGGTGAATGGTGGGCGAGGGGTACCGTGTAGAAGGTGAAGGGTGGGCGAAGGGTGACGTGTAGAAGGTGAAGGGTGGGCGAAGGGTGGCGGTGGCGAAGGTGAAGGGTGGGCGAAGGGTGACGTGCAGAAGGTGAAGGGCGGGCGAAGGGTGTCTTGTAGAAGGTGAAGGGTGGCGTTGGCGAAGTTGAAGGGTGGGCGAAGGGTGACGTGCAGAAGGTGAAGGGTGGGCGAAGGGTGACGTGCAGAAGGTGAAGGGTGGGCGAAGGGTGACGTGCAGAAGGTGAAGGGTGGGCGAAGGGTGACGTGCAGAAGGTGAAGGGTGGGCGAAGGGTGGCGTTGGCGAAGGTGAAGGGTGGGCGAAGGGTGGCGTTGGCGAAGGTGAAGGGTGGGCGAAGGGTGGCGTTGGCGAAGGTGAAGGGTGGGCGAAGGGTGACGTGCAGAAGATGAAGGGTGGGCGAAGGATGACGTGGAGAAGGTGAAGGGTGGGCGAAGGGTGACGTGCAGAAGGTGAAGGGTGGGCGAAGGGTGACGTGCAGAAGATGAAGGGTGGGCGAAGGATGACGTGGAGAAGGTGAAGGGTGGGCGAAGGGTGACGTGTAGAAGGTCGGTCTGCCTCGTGCCCAAGGAGGTGGCTCGGCATTGTTGTTGCTCGGCGGCCTCGACCTTGCTGTTGCAAACGTCGTCGCGTGTTCATGAATGGGCTAATCTGGGAAGCGCTCGTGACGACATGCCTTGGCCGGGCGTGCGTCACACCAGAGGCCCGTGACGCAGCTCTCTCTCTCTCTCTCTCTCTCTCTCTCTCTCTCTCTCTCTCTCTCTCTCTCTCTCTCTCTCTCTCTCTCTCTCTCTCTCTCTCTCACTCACTCACTCACTCACTCACTCACTCACTCACTCACTCACTCACTCTCTCTCTCTCTCTCTCTCTCTCTCTCTCTCTCTCTCTCTCTCTCTCTCTCTTTCCTCCTTCCTTCCTTCCCTGCCTCCCTGCCTCCCTCCCTCCCTCCCTTCCTCCCTTCCTTCCTTCCTCCGTCTCTCCTCCTCTCCCGTCTCTTTTCCTTCCTCTTCCCCTGTTTTCCTTCCTGTCCCTCTCTCTCCCCCTCCCTTCTTTCCCCTCCCCTTCTCCCTACCATTCGTAATCAGCATTATCACTTCATAGGCTACCCTTTCGCTGTCATTCCCGTTCACCAAATGTAGCAATGTCCAGGAGCAATTATAGGGAATAGAAAGGAGGAAAAAAATCTGGTTCTGTGGTCTAAGAAGCGCCTGTTGTTTCGTCCCATTGAGAGTGGATGTGCGTGCGTGCGTGCGCTTGTCCCCTCGTGGTGTCCGGAAAGAGGGGTCAGTAGAGTCGCAGGGGAGGTTCCCACGGGTGGCGGCGGCCAATACGTCGTGTGGGGCGGGAAGGTCTGCGTAGCGGCGTAGTGGTGTGGCGGCGTAGCGGCGTAGTGGCGTGGCGGTGGATGCTCATGCTATGCAGGCTTTGAAGGCGTGCAGCATCGAGGAGCGACCCGGCGGGCGCTTGCGAGGGGAGGAAGCCCTTCGTCATGTGCCTGGCGGGCCTTGCATCTCCTTGCTCTTTCGCTCTGCTTCTGTTGTTTCCCTCCTTACGTGTCTCATATTCTCTCTCTCTCTCTCTCTCTCTCTCTCTCTCTCTCTCTCTCTCTCTCTCTCTCTCTCTCTCTCTCTCTCTCTCTCTCTCTCTCTCTCTCTCTCGTTTTCCCTACTTTCTTCTTCATATTGTTGTTTCTTCCCACTTCCATTTCTGTTGTCCCCCCTCCCCGCATCCCTTTGATTTTCCATCTGCTCTCCCCCTCCCCATACCCCCTCCTTCCCCGCCCCCAGCCACCCTCACCTGACCTGGCCCATTGCGTCGCCGTCCGCCCGCGGCCGCCCGTACTGCGTCACAGGAGCAGAAGGCGGATCCACCCCGCATGCGTGGCGAGGCCCTGGCGTTTCATCCCGAAGACGACCGAGCGGCCTCGGGCGTGACGCGCTCGGCCGGCCGGCAGCGGAGGACAGGAGGAAATAAACAATTGGAATTAAGTGGTTTTACGGCCTCTATGGGTTTGGTGAGCCTCGCTGGCCTCCCCCCTCTGCTGTGCTATTATTGCAAGGGTGGGGGTGGGGGGGCATGGAGCGGGTTCTTGTGTTCGTGTTTCCTGTGGCTGGGGTGGAAAGAGTAGATAGCGCTTAGAATCTTTTCAGGAAATTCTCTCTCTCTCTCTTTCTCTTTCTCTTTCTCTTCCTCTCTCTCTTCTTCTTCTTTTTCTTCCTCTTCCTCTTCCTTTTCTTCTCATTATTCTTTGCCCTCAATCTACTTCATTCTACCCCGAGTGACGCCCAGTGACAGAGGCTGAGCTTGCGGAAGGTTGTTTAGGGCTATGTCTGTGCGTATGTGGGACAACCTTGTTACTAAGTACACGCGATCTTGGGTACTCAATACGGGCTGAGGTGACTTGTGCGTTATCGATGTTTGTTATGCGTTTTTTGTGTGCATTCTTTCGTTTGTTTATCTGTCTGTTTGTTTTGTTTTGTATGTAGAGGCAATGGGCAAAGCTTTTAAAGCGATTTTGAAATTTAAACTT
>NC_091588.1:9461385-9463885 GCF_042767895.1 Penaeus vannamei
CGCTGCTCGCCAGTCGCCGTCGCTTGGCGGCAGGCGGGGCTCGGCTGGCCGCGTCTTCTCCTTATGTTTGTTTATCGGTCTCTTTGTTATTTTCCTTTCCTTCTTCGTCTTTTTTTTCGTTTCCTTCCGAAACGGCGAAGCATTGCCCTCTACGAACACATGTATTTGGTGAATGAAGAATGTTCTCAGCAGAAAAATGTTGAGGGAGAGGGTAGAAACACTCACAGACAGAAAGACAGACAGGGAGCCAAGAAAAAGACGTGTTCTTCTTATTCTTCTTATTATTTTTATTATTATTATTGTTATTGATGTTATAATAATCATTATTATTATTGTTATTATTATTATTATTATTATTATTATTATTATTATTATTATTATTATTATTATTATTATTATTATTATTATTATCATCATCCGTTTTTTTTTTCTCCTTGATCATCATTATCTTGTGTTTGTGTTTCTTCTTCATCATCATCATCTTCCTGCTTTGCTTGTCTTCGTCCTACTCCTCGTCTTTCTCCACCTCCTCCTCCTCCGTGATTCCCCGCGTTTTCTTTCTTCGTGTCTCGCGTCACAGCATCTTCCAGGAAGGTCCCGCTTAAGGGCGAAGGCGGCGGGAGGGAGAAGGGGGGAGGGGATCAGGGAGGCGAGGGAGGGAGAGGGGGGAGAGATGTGGCGCGCCGTTTTGCGTAATGAAAAGGGAAAATCAAACGCTTTTCTGGGCTTGGGGATGGTGGAGGAAGATAATGGAGGAATGAGGGGATAGGCCGTAGTTTGTGTACGTATGTGTGTGTGTGTGTGTGTGTGTGTGTGTGTGTGTGTGTGTGTGTGTGTGTGTGTGTGTGTGTGTGTGTGTGTGTGTGTGTGTGTGTGTGTTTAGTTATGCATCAGGGAGTGAGTGAGTCACTGAGAGATAGAGAGGGAGAGAGAGACTTACGGCTTTGACACGTTTATTGAGACAAAAATAGAATACATATGTAAAGGATGATTTAACTTCGGTTATCCACGCCCCTATCTTAATAATTCCCTATGTGGGCTCACGATTCACAAACGAAATTTAGGTATAATAACTTGAAAATATACGCAATACTTATATTTTAATATTAAGAGTATTTAGTTATTGGCTTACATATCGGTAGAGTGATGTAACACTTCGAAAAAAGAGAGAGAGAGAGAGAGAGAGAGAGAGAGAGAGAGAGAGAGAGAGAGAGAGAGAGAGAGAGAGAGAGAGAGAGAGAGAGAGAGAGAAAGAGAGAGAGAATGTAAGATAAGATCGATGCATCCTAGCTGATTTCTTTAAGATAGGTGTTGGCAGCTTGCCAAGTGTGGCGAGTCGGGTCATGGGGTGGGGGGGGAGGTGGGAGAGGACTGTGTCTGTGTAGTTTGCAAGAGAAAGCTTACGTTTGATTGTCCTCCATTTCCATCCCCTTCTTCCTCCTTCCCCTCCCCCCACTACCCCTCTGCTTCTTCCTCCATATCATCTGTTAATTCTTTCCTCTCCTCTCCGTTTCTTAATTTTACTCTTCTTCCTCTACCTTCTCTTTTACAGTCTAACATTATAATTGTATTATTATAATTTCTTAGTTAACGTTCATTTCGAGAGTTTTCTGTTCATTTATTATCATCGTTAATTGGAGAAGTTTCCATGAAATGCCTACCCACCCTCCCCCCTTTACCGCATTTGTGGCGTTGTTGCGCAAATGGCCATGGGGATATGCGCGTCCATGAGTCGGTTTCCATATCCTCATCTTTTATGGTGAATGAGAAAGGGTTATTCGCCATATTTTTTTTATCTTGTGTGAGAAATAAGAGAGCTGTCCATCATATCCTCCGGTGTGTAATGAGGAACACAAACTTCTGAATGTTTACCTCTCAGCGCTTTGTTTGTTGTGGATTGTTTTGCCATCATGGAAGATTGTCATGTACCATCCCACCTGCGCCTGTGACACCTCGAATGACTAACCCCCCCCCTACCCACCCACCCATCGCCTTATAGGACAGGTCTAAGGGAACAGGTTTTGAGACTGGGTACCATACGCCGTACCTTGCGGTGGGCAACCGGTACGCGCTAGTGGGTATTTTTCGGGTCCCTCTCTTGTACCCACTTCGGGCCTTTGCGACTTGGGTGCTGTTTCAGGTCTTCTCTCTCGTGTTATTGACTCTTCGGATTGTTACAGTTCACTGGTCTTTCAAGAGCAGGAGCTGTTTCAGGTCATCCTCCTCTGTATGTACAAGAGACAGGTGACCTGGCATATGACCGCTAGCACGCACCGGTTCGCCCGCCGCATTAAATGCTTCTTCAGGTCCTCAGGGACTAACTGGTCTTTAAAGAGGAGGGGCTATTTCAGGCTCTCCCTATCATGCCATTGCTCTTTCGGGTCCCCAGGGGCAGACTTGTCTTTAATTCAGGTCCTCCTCCTTTCTCTTGTCCTTCCTGGGTCCGCATGGATCGACTGGTCATTGAAGGTCCTCCCTCTCCCTTCCCACTGGCCCCATC
>NC_091588.1:9466385-9471385 GCF_042767895.1 Penaeus vannamei
GAGATAACGAGAAAGAAGTCAGAAGAAAGGGGATTAGAAGAGAGATGAGAAAGGGGTTATTAAAGAAAATGGGGAACAGTTGTTAGATAAAAAGAGTAGGCAAGAATAAAAAAAGTAATTGTGAAAAAATCAGATGAGATAACTATCGGGGGATCAGAAAAGTTGTTCAGGGAAGAAGAAAAAAAAGTAATTAAAAAAATACGAGAAAAATGTGAAAGACGGAAAGTAGAGAAGGCAATAAAAGAGGTGTAGGAGAAGAAAAGGACCAGAAGCAAAGGGTTCGCTCGCAGGGCGCGCGGCTCTCCCTCTCTGCTGATCGATGGCGACGGCGCGCAAATGGGGGGGGGGGGCCGGTAGGCCTGAGCGGAGGCCGAGAAAGGTAGCCGGGGGAACGTCGCGCTCAAGGGGCTGTTGGGGGAGGGACGAGGGGCTAAGGGAGGGGAAGGGGAAAGGAGGAAGGGAGGGAGGCGTGATGGAAAGAGAGGGGGCGTGAGGCTAAGGGAGGGGATGGGGAAAAGGAGGAATGAAGGGGAAGGGAGGGAGGCGTGATGGGAAGGGAGGGAAGAAAAAAGGAGGAAGCGGGGGAAAGGAGAGAGGCGTGAGGAGGGAAAGAGGAAAGGAGGAAGGGAGGGGAAGAGGAAAGGAAGAAGTGAGGGGAGAAATGTGATGAGAAGCGATTAAAAAGATAGGTGAGGAGAAATAGGAAGAGTGGGCGGACATGGAATAGAGAGCGATTTGGAAAGAATGGAGGGAAAGGACGATAATGAGAATGAAAAGATGAAGATTTTTTTTCTAATCGAGTGGAAGAAAGGGGGAGAAGGGCGAGAAGTAGAATAATAGGGGAATGGAAATGAAACGCGAAAAAGGAGTAGAAGGAAGAGGAAGAGGGCCCAAAAAAGCTTCAAGGCAAACCTGTCCGCCTCGCCGCCCGCCCGCCCGCCCGGGACCACGCGCCCGCAGAGCGCCCCTCGCCCCCAAACAGACGGACGCGATGAAAAAAGTCACTCGTCCGGACGCGCGTCGGTTTGTGTAATGCAGATTATTTTGTTTCCATGCGGATTTTTTTTTCTTTTTTTTTTTATTGACGTTGATTTGCAGATTATTTTTTCGTTAGTAGGGCTTGGAAAGATATTGTAAAGGATTTTTCCCCTCGTTTTCCGATTTTACGAAATGTTCTGTTTCGCGCCTAGTCTTTGCAAATGATGTTTCCGGTGTGTGGTATTTCCATATCTATTAGATTTCGATACGTAATCTTTCCATCCATTTTCAGTAATCTGCCATTGTAGATTATTATTTTTCATTACGTAGCCTGTGCAAAATGTTTTTACACGTGTATCCATTACGTAAATAATTAGTTTTTAATTACGTAGTTTTTGCATATTTTCCGGGTCATATAGTGGACGGGGGCAGGGGGGGAGGTAACTGCGTGAATTATGCTTATTGAGACGCGAATGTTGCAGGAGGTTGCAGCAAACTGAGAAGCTGAGTTCATGACTTAAAGGCGTAGGTTTTTATTGGCGTTTGGCGGGCCTCATAAATGGCTGCGTGTGTACCTACGCCTTGCCGCATTAAATATAATTTCTGATCTTTATCGCACCCACTCATACATTCACTCATTCACTTCCAAAATCGCACACTCGCATGTATCCTTTCGCGCGCACGCACTCATTATTACCCCCCCCCCCCGGCTCATACACACTCCTTGAATGGCCATACATCAGGGAGGGGGGGGGTGACCTTGTATGGCCTTACGGCGCTTACTTTGCGGAACTCGGCTCTGGAAGGGGGCCGCTTGACCTGACACACCTCGACGTCGGGATGACTTTTCCTTTTTTTCTTTGGTTATCATTTTACCTGTTCCCTCTCTTCATCTCCTCCTCCTCCTCCTCCTCCTTCTCCTCCTTATTCTTATTCTTATTCTTATTCTTACGTTTATTCATATATTTTTTTCTTTTCTGCGCCATGTACCCTTGATTGTACTTTTCTTTCTGCTTCTGTTTTTATAATTGTTATCTATCTACTTCTTCTTCTTCTTCCCCCTTCTCTTTTTTCGCCTCCTTCCTCTTTTCATGACGTCGCATACTCTGGAAATATCCCCCCGCCTTCCCCTTCAAAGTCAAATTCAAGTTAAATTCACCCACGCTTGGGTTTTCCTCGTGCGTGGCCTGTGGGAACGGGTGTTGCTGCGATTTATTATTCCTTCGGCGTCGTTTTCCCTCTCTCTTCTCATATTCTCTGTTTTCCTGGTTTATGGTATTATTCTTGTTTCTCTCTCTCTCTCTGTCTTTCCTTTTCTCTTTCTCTATCTCTTTCTCACTCCCTCCTTCCCCTCCCCTCCCCTCCCCTCTCCTCTCCTCCCCTCCCCTCCCCTCCCCTCCTCCAATCACACAGACACACGCACACACACAAACTCACTCACTCACGCACGCACGCACGCACGCACGCACGCACGCACGCACGCACACACACACACACACACACACACACACACACACACACACACACACACACACACACACACACACACACACAAACACACACACACACACACACACACACACACACACACACACACACACACACACACACACACACACACATACATACACACACACACACACACACACACACACACACACACACACACACACACACACACACACACACACACACACACACACACACACACACACACACACACAGAGCCCTTCCAAGGACCACCCACCGCCCGGTCGCCCTTCTCGCTGTCTGCGTCCTCACTATCTAAGCCACTTCAATACGAACAGCAATGGTTTGCTCTCTTATCGGGCTCTCCATTGCTCTCGACAGTGTTCGAGGGAGGGTGGGAGTGGGAAGGGGAGGGAGGGAGGAAAAGGGGAGGGTAAGGGAGGCAGGGGGATCGGGAAAGGGGAGGGAGGGAGGATGGTAAAGGGAGGGAGGGAGGGGAGGGGGAGGAGGCAATGAGAACGGGAAGGAAGAGGTATGGGGTGGGAGGGGAAGGAAGAGGTATGGGATGGGAGGGAAGGGAGGGAAAAGGATTGGGAGTAGGGGAGTAACGGAGGGAGGGAGGGAGAGGGGATGGGTAGGGTTTTAAGGAAACTGAAGCTGTAAGGCTGTGATTGTCAGCAGTGTGGCACAATCGCAGGCTGTCTTGGTCCAATCGCAGAGTATCTTGGCACTGTCGGAATTCGTCGAGGCAGTTGCGCAGTCTCTTACGATCCTATCGCGAGCCACCATCGCGCTGGTTTGTATCATGGCACGATCTCCAGCCACTGTGGCACTGCGGGGGCCGGGCAGACCGTGGCTGTGTCTTCGCCCGCTTGTCCTATTCCAGAGGCATTGTGTTGATGCGCTTCCATGCATTAAGCTTTGTGTATGAAGCTTGTCGGGATTGCTTTGGTGTGAACTGATGCGATGTGCGTGCTTGGCGTGGTTATCTTCCTTCTTGATTTCGCTGTTGCTGCTGTTATTTTTGCCGGCGTTGTTGTCAGGCTTTTGAAGTTGATTGATGAGATAACTGACAAGAGGAGAGGATGGATGGCGATGGACCTGACGTCACGCGGTCCAGCGGGGCACCAGTGCCACCAAATTAGGCATGGATCACCATATCCCGAAGCCGGACACTGAACGCCCCTCCCCCACCCTTCCCCCCAGGGACAGGATCCGCGAGTCCGGCCATAGCGGTGTCCTTGTGTCTGAGTGCGTGGCAGAATGGCAGCAGCCTCCCAGCTTATTGAGCGAGGCAGCGCCGCTGAGACTCGGGGGCGCCGCTCCCCGCCGAAGCCGCTGAGGCAGGCCGGGATAGGCCGGGACAGGCTGGTCAGGCAGTCCGGCAGGTCGCTGGGACGTTCTGTTGACGCAGTTAGACCGATTACAGACTAATTGACTCGCCGAGGGACCGCAAGGGAACGGCAATCAGACAACCGGAGAGAGGAGCGTTGATTGCCATTTAAGGCTCTCCTGCACAACGAAATCTGAAAGTGTGAGGAATTACAGTAGAAAAGGAACGTTGAGATCTTCATATTGCAAGTCGCTGAATCAATTTTCAAGGACAAGCAGCAGAGCCCCCGTCCCTCCCTTATTGAATCTGCTTATTAAGACTCGTGTCAGCTCTTTTCAAGAAGGCTTGGTCAACCGTATTATATGATAGGGATTCCATTTTTCAGTTAAGCATTTTTTCAAGGACATTTTTTTTTTTTTTTTTTTTTTTGCAATACGACCCTCATGTCTCCATCTGTACCCCCTGCCTCCACCTGTACACCCCCCTCCCCCATCCCTCCCCACCCACCCCTACCAGGACTTTCTCCCCGCCTCACCCCTTTCGGTTGTCTTCTTTCCTTCGCGTGTCTTATTTATCCATTTTCTCGTTTTCCCCGCATCATCGGCGAATTACGGCACGAAAGTTTCCCAGGGCCGCGGGAGAGAGGACCCCCCCCCCCACCCGCTCCCCGGCCGAACGCATCCCGAGTGACAAACGTCGTTTCGCAGCTGCCGGACGGAATTCGCCCGAGTTATTACGCTTTTTATGGCCGCGGGGAGTGTGGCCGCGCCGCCTCGCCCGCGCCGCCCTCTTCATTCGCGCGGAGTGTCTTTAGCTTTCCGTCTCCCGTCGTTGGTCTCTCGCTCGTGGTCTCTTTCTTGGTCTTTAGGTTTCTTCGTCTCTCTTTCTGAGTTTCTTTCCAGGTTTTTCTCTCTCCTAGTCTCTGTTAGTTTTAGTCTTCCAATTTCTTAGTGTCTCTCTCTCTCTCTCTCTCTCTCTCTCTCTCTCTCTCTCTCTCTCTCTCTCTCTCTCTCTCTCTCTCTCTCTCTCTCTCTCTATCTATCTATCTATCTATCTATCTATCTCTTTCATTTGGAATGATAATAAGGAAAAGGTAATAGGAAGAATAGAAAAAGTGACGATAGGCAATGAAGGAAAGAGAAAGGATGAAAATAGAAAGGAGGAAAAGCTGGAGGAAGTAAAGGGGGAGCAGAAAGAGAGAAAGGGCGAAAGGTAGGAG
>NC_091588.1:9491385-9493885 GCF_042767895.1 Penaeus vannamei
GAAAGGGTGAGCTGGGGAGGGGAGGAGGGGGGAGATGGGGGAGGAGGAGACGGCTGTTTTGACGCGAGGGGCTCACGGTAAAGATTTGCTGGAGTGGCGAGGGGTAGACAGAGAGGGGAGGAGGGTGGGAGGAAGAGGAAGGAGAGGAGTGGGGGTGGAGAGAGGAGGGGAGGAGAGGGAAGGGGAGGAGAGGGGTGGGGTGGAGAGAGGAGGGGAGGAGAGGGAAGGGAAGAGAAGAGAAGGGAAGGGAAGGGAAGGGGAAGGGAGGGTGGAGGGTGAAGATGGAGGTGGGGGGTTGAGGAAGGTATAAGGGGGAGAGGAGGGAGGGAGGGAGGAAGGAGGGTGAGATGGAAGAAGAAGGTGAAGGAGAAGGAGAAGGAGAAGAAGGAGAAGGAGAAGAAGGAGAAGGAGAAGAAGGAGAA
This sequence comes from Penaeus vannamei, assembly GCF_042767895.1. Taxonomy (NCBI): domain Eukaryota; kingdom Metazoa; phylum Arthropoda; class Malacostraca; order Decapoda; family Penaeidae; genus Penaeus; species Penaeus vannamei. The sequence goes on from NC_091588.1 coordinate 9,491,808, forward strand.
GAAGGAGAAGGAGAAGAAGGAGAAGGAGAAGAAGGAGAAGGAGAAGAAGGAGAAGGAGAAGGAGAAGAAGGAGAAGGAGAAGAAGGAGAAGAAGGAGAAGGAGGAGAAGGAGAAGAAGGAGAAGGAGAAGGAGAAGGAGAAGGAGAAGGAGAAGGAGAAGAAGAAGAAGAAGAAGAAGAAGAAGAAGAAGAAGAAGAAGAAGAAGAAGAAGAAGAAGAAGAACAAGAAGAAGAACAACAACAAGAAGAAGAACAAGGAGAAGGAGAAGAAGGAGAAGGAGAAGAAGGAGAAGGAGAAGGAGAAGAAGGAGAAGGAGAAGGAGAAGAAGGAGAAGGAGAAGGAGAAGGAGAAGGAGAAGGAGAAGAAGGAGAAGGAGAAGGAGAAGAAGGAGAAGGAGAAGGAGAAGAAGGAGAAGGAGAAGAAGGAGAAGGAGAAGAAGGAGAAGGAGAAGGAGAAGAAGGAGAAGGAGAAGAAGGAGAAGGAGAAGGAGAAGAAGGAGAAGGAGAAGAAGGAGAAGGAGAAGAAGGAGAAGGAGAAGAAGGAGAAGGAGAAGGAGAAGGAGAAGAAGGAGAAGGAGAAGAGGGAGAGGAAGGGGAGGGAGAAGAAGAAGGAGAAGAAGGAGAAGGAGAAGGAGAAGGAGAAGAAGGAGAAGGAGAAGGAGAAGAAGGAGAAGGAGAAGAAGAAGAAGGAGAAGGAGAAGAAGAAGAAGAAGAAGGAGAAGGAGAAGAAGAAGAAGGAGAAGAAGGAGAAGGAGAAGAAGGAGAAGGAGAAGAAGGAGAAGGAGAAGAAGGAGAAGGAGAAGAAGAAGAAATAGAAGAAGAAGAAGGAGAAGAAGGAGAAGGAGAAGAAGGAGAAGGAGAAGAAGGAGAAGAAGGAGAAGGAGAAGAAGGAGAAGGAGAAGAAGGAGAAGGAGAAGAAGGAGAAGGAGAAGAAGGAGAAGGAGAAGAAGGAGAAGGAGAAGAAGGAGAAGGAGAAGAAGGAGGAAGGAGAAGAAGGAGAAGGAAAAGAAGCAGGAGGAGAAGGAGAAGGAGGAGGAGAAGGAGAAGGAGAAGGAGGAGGAGGAGGAGGAGGAGGAGGAGGAGGAGGAGGAGGAGCAACAACACCAGCAGGAGAAGGAGAATTTCCCCCGTCGGCGTTCTGTCTCTTTAACTCTTATTTCTTTATTTTTATCTATTCTCTCTCTCTCTCTCTCTCTCTCTCTCTCTCTCTCTCTCTCTCTCTCTCTCTCTCTCTCTCTCTCTCTCTCTCTCATCACTCTCTCATCTCTCTCTCATCACTCTCTCTCTCTCATCACTCTCTCTCTCTCATCACTCTCACTCTCTCATCACTCTCACTCTCTCATCACTCTCACTCTCTCGATCACTCTCACTCTCTCGATCACTCTCCTCTTCTCCTACCCCTCTCCCGCTCCCCTTCCCCCCCCCTCCTTCTCCCTCGCTCCTTCCCCTACTCCCTCTCCCTGGCTCCTTCCCCTACTCCCTCTCCCTCGCTCCTTTCCCTACTCCCTCTCCCTCGCTCCTTCCCCTACTCCCTCTCCCTCGCTCCTTCTCCCACTCCCTCTCCCTTGTCCCCTCTCCCTCTCCCTTGCCCCCTCTCCCTTCTCCCAGCCTCCTCTCTGTTTTCCCCTTCTCTTTCCCTTCCCCTTGTTTACTCCATTTCGCCTTTATGGGGCGTGCTACTCCTGTGCTTTGTTTACCATGCAGTGAAGAAAAACAGTAACGGTCGGCCATCACCTCTTTGTTAGGACGGCCTCATATTGGGTGTTGAACAGTCTTCCTTTTGCCTCAAGGGTCTCAATCTCTCTTTTTAAAGTTGGGAGTTGGAGATACACTTGCAGCGGAAGATGGAGGGTGTGGTTTTTGAGAGTTAGGGTCGCAGTCCACTGGCTAAGCGATTTGTAGGAGGTGGGTGGAGGATTGGGGAGGAGGGGAAGGGAAGGGAGGGGAAGGGGCGGGGAGAAAGAGGGGAAGGGCGGGGAGAAAGAGGGGAAGGAAGGGGAAGTGGGGAGAAAGAGGGGAAAGAAGGGGGGGTAAAACAGAAGAGGTGAAGCGGAGAAAGTGGTGAAGAGGTGAGGTGAG
>NC_091588.1:9528074-9535574 GCF_042767895.1 Penaeus vannamei
CCCCCAATGCAGCGTGCACAAAGCCCCACCGCCAGGCACACACACACCCCAGCCCCCCTTACCTCCCGCTGCATGGCGCATTTTACTCCGCGACGTGAACGCAGAACGCAGATGACCCTTATTCATGTTTCAACGTGCAAATGGATCGCGTCTTTCCTTCCGTTTTCTGTGGAACAGGCGCTTTTTATTCTCAGAAAGGAGCATGTGAAGAAAAGCAGATAAACGTTCACCAACCCCACCGAATGCGTCACTCTTGGCCCTCTGAACCCGGCCCTCCATTATCCCCTTGGCACACTCTGCGCGGGGAAAGTAATCCCCGCTATACACTGCAGATGAACTCGAAAAAAAGTTAATTACCAAGTCTCATTTTATAAATACGTATATTTCAGCGGCGTGGCGGAGTAGATGCACCCCCATACGCCTATCTTCCCCAACACACGCTTCAGGACTTTTAACCACGATACCAACCAATTACGCTACGGTTACACTAGTCATAAAAACCGGTGAAGTATATAAATCGTTTCCAGTGGGATGGCCGGGGGCGCCGCCCCTCCTCCTCCGGCCGCGGTTCCCCTACGGAAGAGGCGCCTCGTCCTGGCCCTGCGATTCCGTCGTTCCGCTCGCCACACAGGGCTCATCCCGGGCGGCGACGCCAAAATACGCGGACTCGCGCCATCTTTACGTGCTGGAAGAACTCGTATCGATGCAACGACTCTGACTCCCAACACCGTTACGACTCCTGGTGCAACGACGATTTCCCTCCGCCACCCAACGCTACCAAGACTCCCAACACTAATACGACCCCAACTCTACAAACAACGACCACCATCGCCGTCACGACTCCACATTGCCTACCACCACCGCCATCAACCCCCAATCCGTAACCCAGCCGCCCACGACCACCCAGACCACAAACGATGCTCCAGGAACCACATCCTGCTACGCCATAATAACAAACCGATCGCCTCTCAACTACCATCGCTACGCCGGCCAAAATGCTTGCTACCACTCGCCGTGCCTTTGTGCAGACAGGGAGGGGGGGGGGGTCGCGGTTAATCATTAGCTGCTACCGTTATTCTAATTTCGTTCTGTCTTGCTGAGAAGAGAAGAGGAGTGAGGCTGAGAGGCTGGAGGGGGAGACGGAAGAAAGGAAGGAAGGAAAGGAGGGAGGACAGTTTGAGATAATTATTTTTTGTCTCGATAAACGTGTCAAAGTAAAAAAAAAAAAAAAAAAAAAAAATAGGAGAGTCGCGGGGGGGGGTATAATGGGATAGAGGGAGAGAAGAAGAGATTAAAAAAAAAGAGACAGACACAGATAGACGGACAGAAATGAGCATCCCAACAAACTTATTACAACTCTCCCGTCGAGTTGTAATTCTGAGAAAAGCAATGAATGGGACGCCAATGAAGAAAGGGGGTGGGGGTGGGGGTGATGGGGGCCGGTCGCTTAGTACATGCGAGTCAACGGACCAAGAAGGGAGGGTGGGGGGGGGGGGTAGGGAAAGAGAATAGGGGGAGAGGGAGGAGGGAAAGGGGAAAAGGCGCGAAAGAAAGTGAAGGGAAGCAGGGTGGGGGATGGGGGAGAGATAGATACATGGATGGATGAATGGATGGATGGATGGGAGGAGCAGCATCATGATCATGATCATGATGATGATACCAATAACAATAAGAATAAGAAGAAAAGAGGATGAGGAAGGGATGAGGTAAGCAGGAGGAGGTAGGCAGGGAGGGAGGGACGCATAGAGGGAGGGAGGGAGGAGGTAGGCAGGGAGGAAGAGGAGTCGGAAGAGGAACAGGTTGCAGCGGAAAGGAGGAATAAAAACGAGAAGACGAAAACATGAATCGCTCATGCCACTAGGCGCGAGTGTGACTTTAAGCGGAACGTGGTCCCCGCCTCTCTTCTCCCCCTCCTCCCCCTTTGCCCCCCCCCCTCTCCACCTTGCCCCCCTCTCCATCTCTCCCCTCCCCCACCTTCCGCCTCTCCACCTCTCCCCATCTTCCGCCTCTCCAACTCTCCCCTTCCTCCGTCTTTGCCCTCTACCTTTCGCCTCTTCACTTCTCCCCCTCCCCCACCTTTGCACCCCCCACCTCTCCACCTTTGCCCCCCACCTCTCCACCTCCCTCACCTTCTGCCCCTCCACCTCTTCCCCTCCACCACCTTTAGCCCCTCCACCTCTCCCCCATCTTCCGCCTCTCCACCTCTCCCCGTCCTCCACCTTCCGCCCCTCCACCTCTCCCCTTCCTCTACGTTTCGCCCCTCCACCTCTCCCCCTCCTCCACGTTGCGCCCCTCCTCCTTCCCCTCCTCCACCTTCCGCCCCTCCACCAAACCCCCTCCTCCACCTCTCCCCTTCCTCTACATTCCGCCCCCCCTCTCCCGTCCCTCCCCCTCTCCCCTTCCTCCACCTTCCGCCCCTCCTCCCCTCCCATTCCTTCTTCCTTCGCAGGGTTCGACGGCGCCTTGAAGATGTCCTGAGACGCCAAGGTCACTTTCGGCAATTGCAGCTCTCAGCACCGCCTTCCCCTTGGTATGCTTGTCCCTTGTTCTACCCTTCCTTCCCATTACCGTTCCCCTTCCCTTTCGCCCTTCACTGCCTTCCACCTCCCCTTCCGTCTTCCTGCGCTTTACCCTTCCCCTCGCTGCCATTCCCAATGTCCCTGTTCCTCCGCCTCTCCTCCTTGGCAACCCTACCTGCCCCAACCATCTTTTCCCCTTCTCCTCCTTCCTCCTCGTCACTTCTCCCCTTTTCCCCCCCTTTCATTTCATTTCCCCTTCTCCTCCTTCGTTTTTCCCCTTCTCTTCTTCTCTTTCACCTCTCCCTTCTCCTCTTTCATTTCTCCCCTCTCTTCTTCTCTTTCATCTCTCCCCTTCTTCTCCACCTCTCCACCTTCCCTCCCCCAGCAACTTCCCTTCACTTTAATTAATCCATTTCCCTCTAACCGCCATCCCCATCTGTCTTCGCTTCCACCTCTCTCTCCACCTTCACCTCTTTCTCTCTTCCACGCTACCTCTACTTCGAGCTCAACCTTCTCATACTCTTCTTCCTTTTCTCACTCACTCACTCACTCACTCACTCACTCACTCACTCTCTCTATCTGTCTGTCTGCCTATCTCTCTCTGTCTGTCTGTCTGTCTGTCTATCTCTATCTCTCTCTATCTGTCTGTCTGTCTATCTCTCTCTATCTGTCTGTCTGTCTATCTCTCTCTATCTGTCTGGCTGTCTATCTCTATCTATCTGTCTATCTCTCTCTATCTGTCTGTCTGTCTGTCTGTCTCTCTCTCTGTCTGCTTCTCTCTCTGTCTGTCTCTCTCTCTCTTCTACCATTACTTCTCCCTCCATCTTTCCTCCATCTACCATTTCCACTTCCATCTCCATCTCCCTCTCCCTCTCCCTCTCCATCCCCATCTCGATATCCATTTTCATTTCTACATTTATTTCTACTTCATTTCTACCACCCCCCCCCCCGCCACGGTAGACCGCTGCTCCAACGCAAGAACAAAAGATCGCTTCCGCTCTGATTACGTCACCGGTTACGTCATCCCTGCGTGAGTTTCCAAAATTAAGGAAAATGATGATCATGAGACTTTCACCCGTACTGCATTCATAATCATCATTATTATCATCAGCATTGCCATTATCATTGTCATCGTCACTGTTATCATCATCATAATCACCATCACCACAATCATTATCATTCTTACAATTACTATCAACACCACAATTACCTACACCGTTATTCATCACCACCCTCAGCATGATGCAGATCTCTACCTCCTGTAATACTTCCGTTTACAGCAATTTACAATTACAACCAACAATCACAACCCATTCACTTCCACAACGTCATTCCAATACAAAAGACTACATTCAATTACCATATACTTTGTATCAATTACATCAATCTCTCTTAATCTCACGACACGAAATAATTTTGTCCACTCATAAGCGTCATTGCCGTTCTAATGAAATTCGTTACTTCCGGTCTCGAGTCACTACCATCACCATCACCACCATCATAATTATGATCATGCACCCGACATCATCACTAAAACATAATTACCATCAATGTATTTAAAACATATCTTTCATAGGATTAAGAGTATCATCATCATCACAGTCAACATTACAACCAACCTCAACATTTTTTAACATCCACAGATTATCTAAACCACTTACCAAACACTATTAATTACCCCCCCCCCCCTTCCCCACTTCGTCGTCATAGTAACATATGTGTCCATTACTTCATTCCTTTTTTTCCCTCCCTGTCTCCCTTCCAATTAACTTTCTTCGCGTCTCCACCATTCCCTTTTTTAGCTTCACTTCAGTTTTGTTATCTCTGCCTCGCTCCCTTTGTTGTCGTCTCCTTTCCCTTTCTTTTTCTTCTAACCATTCCCATTCCCTTTGCCTTCTATTTTCCTCTTCTTCTCTTTAGCCTTCTCTCTTCTCTTCTCCTTCTTCCACTTCCCTTTCTTCTTTCTCACTCGTCTTCATATTTCTCCTTTGCCTTCTCTTTTTCTCCTTTTCCTCCTTCTCTTTTTCTCCTCCGCCCCCCTCCTTCTTCTCTCCTATCTTCATCATCACTATCACCATCACCACCGCCACCACCATCGTTCTTCCTCCTTCCCTTTGCCCACTTTTATCCAATGTTCTTGCCCTCCTCCTCTTCCCCCTCCCCTCCCCCCACCTCAATTGAATGCCATGCCCACAAGAGGAAGGAAAGAAAGGCACCCACAGCTGCGACCTCTACTGGCACTTTTTCCTGGTCTCTGTCCCCTCCCTTCACTGCTGCTTCTCTTTTGTCTTGTCCCTTGTTTTTCGTCAATGCCTCTGCTCTCTTTCCGTCGGTGGGAGGGTCTGCTTGATTGTCTTCTTGCCTTTGTGTGTGTGTGTGTGTGTGTGTGTGTGTGTGTGTGTGTGTGTGTGTGTGTGTGTGTGTGTGTGTGTGTGTGTGTGTGTGTGTGTGTGTGTATGTGTGTGTGTGTGTGTGTGTGGGTGTGTGTGGGTGCGTACGTGCGTGCGTGCGTGTACGTGTCTGTCTGCCTGCCTATCTGTCTGTCTGTCTGTCTCTATTTGTCTGTACGTTTGTCTGTCTTCCTGTTGGAAGCCAGAGGAGAGATGGAGAGGGAGGGGAGAGGGGGGACAAGTATGTTGGGGGAAAAATGGAGAATTCTGGAAGAAATACAAGAAGACGAGGAAGAAGAAAGAGAGAGAGAGAGAGAGAGAGAGAGAGAGAGAGAGAGAGAGAGAGAGAGAGAGAGAGAGAGAGAGAGAGAGAGAGAGAGAGAGAGAGGGAGGGAGGGAGGGAGGGAGGGAGGGAGGGAGGAGGGGAGGGAGGGAGAGGGGGAGGGGAGGGAGGGAGAGGGAGGGAGGGAGAGGGAGAGGGGAGAGGGAGAGAGAGAGGGAGAGAGAGAGGGAGAGGAGAGAGGGAGAGAGAGGAGGGAGAGAGAGAGAGAGAGAGAGAGAGAGAGAGAGAGAGAGAGAGAGAGAGAGAGAGAGAGAGAGAGAGAGAGAGAGAGAGAGAGAGAGAGAGAGAGAGAGAGAGAGAGACAGAGAGAGAGAGAGAGAGAGAGAGAGAGAGAGAGAGAGAGAGAGAGAGAGAGAGAGAGAAGAGAGAGAGAGAGAGAGAGAGAGAGAGAGAGAGAGAGAGAGAGAGAGAGAGAGAAAGATCGAGAAAGAGAGAGAGAGAGAGAAGAGAGAAGAAGAGAGAGAGACAGAGAGAGAGACAGAGAGAGAGACAGAGAGAGAGAGAGAGAGAGAGAGAGAGAGAGAGAGAGAGAGAGAGAGAGAGAGAGAGAGAGAGAGAGAGAGAGAGAGAGAGAGACAAAGAGAGAGAGAGAGAGAGAGAGAGAGAGAGAGATGAAAAAAATAGAAAGAAAGCGAGAGGAAGGGGATGATGAACAAAAGAGAAGCGGGGAATAAAGCCTGTCTGAGGATTCATCTGCCTCCTAAATCCACCAAGCGCCTAACGACTCAATCATCAATTCCCGGGTGAGCGCAGGAGAGCGAGCGAACAAGTCGAGGAAGAAGAGGTGGAAAAGCAGTGCGAGCGACAAAGCCAGACAGACAGACAGACACCAGGAATGATCGACAGTCTCGCCGCCAGCCTCTGGACAGACCGCGCCGGCCGCCAGACACGCAGGAGCCCCTCGCCCCCTCGCCGGCGAACAAGGGCGTCCCAGAGAGCCAAATCCAGGGCAGCATCCGTTATCGGCCGCCCATCAACCTCCCACAAGGATCCCCTTCCTCCATCCGGATCTAGGCCCTCTGATCCTTCGCCAGTCCGGCACAGAGTACCTCACTATTCAGGTCATGGAGAAACTCCCTAATCCGGCTATGAGGAACACCCTCGCCATTCCAAGCCATATAAAAACTCGATATTCCGGACATGAAAATAACCTTGCTATTCCAGCCATGAAGAACCTAGCTATTTCGGCCATAAGGGAGCCTTCCTCCCACCCACGCCGGCGGGATGGCCGGATGAGTGAACAGGCAGCGCAAACCGACGGACGGAGAATTCGCCTCTTCGGTTCGCGACGTCACGGCGAACGGGCGTGGGCGACGTTCCCTGGTCGTCATCTGATTCCTGGTTAGTACTTAATTGCTGTTCCATTAATGGCCGTTATCACTCATTTTCGATTATCGCTTGATTCCAGTTACCACTCGATTTCAGGTATTTTATACTTCCGGTTGGCGCTTGATACTCACGCTCGAATTCGGTCAACGCTGAATTCCGACTCATTCCGGCTACAGTCTCACTCCGCTGTCGTTCGCCGTGGTTTTCGCCGCAACAAATACAGTCCTCCTTATCAAAGCCTGGATGTGACTAACGCTACTGACTAATACTCACACTCCCTTGTAACATTATTATGAATCAAAATTGCCTACACACTTTTACTCCACGCTACATTTGCCATCTTTCTAGTTAAACGGAAGTCGAAGGTTTATTTATGACCCGTGTTTCTCAGTGTAATTTATATAGAAATACATAAACAGTTCCTAACGAGAAATATAGTAAGTATACTTCATCCAAAAATGCAGTAAAAATATTACCGCAGACCACACACACATACGAAAACCGCATACACAGTTCACCGAAAAATTACTTGATTAATCATACAGAGAAATAGAAAATACAATAAAAAAGAGAGAAATACAGTGCAACCCAGTGCATTCAGTTAATTTCAAAAGCACAGAAGAAATACGCCAGAGCATGAAGCAAACAGCAGAGGGGAACTTGGCGTGGGAACAATCGCCCCTTTACGAAAGTTCAATCTAAGAATAACTACAATTTGTGACCGTCTGCCGCGGTTTGGAAGTGGCTTATGAAACAAAAACAACGGCATGTTACCACTGAGGCTGTAGAATGCATAAGCTTTAATAACAGAATCAATTTTCTCCCCATTTGCGGCTAAGTTGACTGAAATACCATTTCTAGATTTGGAAAATTATACACAAAGGAAGCTAAGCTACAATTAACAAGATACGGTAAATAT
>NC_091588.1:9550574-9553074 GCF_042767895.1 Penaeus vannamei
CTGTGCGGTAAGCACTCTACAGGTCTAGAAACAGGTACAGAGACGGGGTTCAAGTCCACAGGTGGCGGGCGCACTGACCAGCCACAACCACTTCCTGGTGACAGCGCTGGGACCTCCACGAAGGAGAAGGACTCGTGTACTCAGTTCGCCATCCTATCAACTTGGGCAGTTCGAAGCCACAGGCGCACATGTGGCGCGGCTCGCCAGACTGCTCCCGTAAAGCAATATCAGCTTCCGGATCGCCGACACTGGGCGAGGACTCCGATACCTAATTAGGCCTCTGTCAGGGTCGGCCACGCCGAAGGATGAGCAGCCGTTCTCTGCGCGCCGCAGGAGAGAAGAGGGAGGGACAGTGGGAGCAAATGCAGCATTCATCACTCGCTGCTTGCAAGTCTAGCCCTGCCTTGCTTCGATGTCTGTTAAAGACCTCAATGGAAGCCGGCGCTGGCCGCCAATGGCATTCTCTTGGGGAAAACCCTCCCGGCCAACTCGCAAAGCCGGGCCCGCGAGCGAGCAGGCGCGAGCGGGGCTTCTGCCATTCACGAATGGCTCAGAGGATGCTGTGCACTACACGCATAGGGTGGCATCACCTGCCGTGGCTGAATGTAGGCTCGTACAGCACGTGCGTGGACGCCGCACGCTGCCACAGTCGAGTCCACGCCGCACCCACACCTGGCTGGCTAGCTCCCACAATACCCACAGCCGTCCCCGAGCGCAGCCCACAGCTCGCCGCAGAGTCTTCGCGGTGCCGAGCATTCATTAGCGTTTCGCCGGGCGAGCTGCACGTCACGTCACTTCCTCGACGTGAGCGTTACGTCCTCCGCCGTCACGACCGCCACACGTCGCCGCACCGCACTGGCGACGCCCGAGATGGAAAGACGAGCGTGTTTTTTTCCTCTTTGCTCCATTCTCTTTTCCTCCTCTTCCCTCTTCTTTCACACCCAAACGTTTCCATTTGGCAGCCCGCAACTGCTGGCACACATGGCAGCCAGGGTTGCGTCACTGGCGGGGAAACAATGGGCCAGCAGTGACACCGCTTTCGCAACAGGCGGTGTCACCACTGCTTCCACCCGGCATCCCAACGCACTGTCACTGATCGCCTCCCGACCTTCACGGCATCGCCACAGCCACGGCGCGAAGGCTCGGAAGGGAGCGAAGACGTCGCATCTCACAGCGGTGCAGCACTACTTGACCACGGCCTTCGACATGAAGTACTCAGAGAAATAGAAGATATGTCTGTACAGTACGTACGTATGTATGTATGCATGTAAGCATATAGAAATGCATGTAAGCAGGCATACATACAAACATGTAAATATAAATGCGAACAAAAGAGAAAGAAAAAAGCCAGGAGAGGAAGAGACACGGAACCCACAAGAGCGCCGTTCAATGTTTTCGGCACACTCCTCACGGCACTCACGCCCAGCAACTAGCCGCGGCAGAACGTCCACACACGAACACACAACCCGAGCCTCCCGCAGGTCCCTCCTGTTGCAGCGATGTGCACGCCGCGGCCTCCTTTCCCTGGGCGGGAGGCGGACGATGGGAGGGAAAGGGGGGCGCAAGAGAGAGAGAGAGAGAGAGAGAGAGAGAGAGAGAGAGAGAGAGAGAGAGAGAGAGAGAGAGAGAGAGAGAGAGAGAGAGAGAGAGGGGGGGGGGGGGGCGAGAGGAAGAGCGAGAGACGGGAGAGAGAGAGAGAGAGAGGGAGACTAAGGAAGTGGGAGAAAGAGAGAAAAGGAAACAGCGGATGTGTAACAATGGCCAGAAAACAAGGGAAGCATAAAGAGTAAAATAAATAAACAAAAAATCGCCAATGGACTTATATAATAAGACAGACAGACAGGCAGACAGAGAGATGTAGAGACAGACAGAGACAAACAGCTGGCCGTGGTCGAGGTACAGTTAAATCGGAACACGTGCAGGGGAGCGAACGCGCGAGCGAACGAGACACACAGCGCGGGCGTGGAGCGTCACACACACCCAGAGAGAGAGAGACACTGAAGCCACAATGAACGCCACCTCCGTCAGCGAGAGAGAATGGGGGGGAGGAGAGGAGGAGAGGATGGGAAGGGGAAGGGAGGATGGGAGGGGGAGGAAGGGAGGATGGGAGGGTTAAGGGCAAGGAAGGGGGAGGGGGTAAGGGCATTGAAGGGGGTAGTGTGGGGGAAGGGAAAAGGAATGCGAAAGGAGGGTAGTGAAGAAGGGAGGTGACAGAGATGAGAGGCAGAGGAAAGGGGGGGAGAAAGAGAAGGAGGATAGGAAGGGAAGATGGGTGATGAAAGAAAAAAGGGGTGGGGGGGAAGGAAAAGTGAAGAGAAAGGGGGAGAAAGGGGGAGGAAGGGAGGGAGAGAAGGGGGGACATGGACACTCACCCTCCCTGCCAACACTTCAAAGGCTGATAACGCTTATCATATCGCCATCCAGATAAGAACTGTGTACACTATCTGAGCACTAAGGAACCTCTTGTGAAAGGAAAAAAAAAATAATGAAATAAATAAAT
>NC_091588.1:9555574-9558074 GCF_042767895.1 Penaeus vannamei
GGGCTAGAGGGGGTGGGGGGAGGAAGAGGGGCATGAGCGCGTGCCACCGGGGGGAGAGGAAGGGGGCAGCCCACACACACACCACTCGTTGCCACCCTCGCCTGCATTTCCTTGCGCTTAGGACAATGGCACGCGCATGGGCATAGCCTGGCACTCTGGGGCACGCGGCGCGCGATGACGAGGAGCCTACGAGGACTAACCGCTGGGGGAGGACCACGTCCTGAGGCGCGCGCGGGAAGCGAACAAGTGAAGGGAGCGGGGGGCGGCAGGTGCGGGGGCGGGGAGCGAGAACACAGGTGTCGAAAAACACCTGCACAGCCAGCGCCCCGCCCCCCCCGCAACCCCTGCCCACCCACTCATAAAGGTGACCTTGAAGGCTCGACATTCGTAACTGACCCACAGAGCAAATTCTCCCTCCCTCCCCCTCCCCTCCTAGCGGCACCTGGTGGCACCCAGATTCACCAGAGAAACAGGAAACAACGCAGAAGAGTTAAGTGGTTATCACGAAGGCCTCTCATCTCGGCGTCAATAACGAAAGAGGCAAACAACAAGTGTAATAATAACTGGACCAAGGACACACCACGCGATCCCACATAACCCCCAGCCCCACACTCTCCCCCGCGCCTTCCCCAACGTCCCCTCCCACTCCCTCCGACAACCCCTTCCTCTTCAGCTCCCATTCCCTCCATCACCCTCCCCTCCTGCTCCCACCCCGCCACCCACACCCTTACCCCTCCTATCACCTCCCGTCACCCACCCCAACCCCCTTCTTCATCCTGCGGGACGCCTGGCCGGGTCCGACGCCCCCGCCCCACAGTTTCGATCGCTCGCAGCGCTGTGCCACTCGCCCTGGACTCCGGGGGAGGCGACCTGGCACTCGAGGGACAACCGAGTGTCACTGCCGGTCTCCCGGCACCCCACCAACCCCACCCCTTCCGTCCCCGCCCGACGCGCCCTCTCACTTCACTCGAGACTCGGTGACTGGGATGCCCTCGGCCGAGTGCGGCTGGCGCTAAGAGGGCCGCGTGGAGGCGAAGGCATCCGTGCTCTTAACCAGATCCTAACGCACACCGCACACACTCGCTCTGTCTTCATCGCGTACACGACCCCCACTTTCACTTTCTCTCTCTCTCTCTCTCTCTCTCTCTCTCTCTCTCTCTCTCTCTCTCTCTCTCTCTCTCTCTCTCTCTCTCTCTCTCTCTCTCTCTCTCTCTCTCTCTCTCTCTCTCTCATCTACATTTTTAAACACACACACACACAATATATATATATATATATTTATATATATTATATATATATTATATATATATATAAATATATTATATATATATAAATATATATATATAAATATATATATTATATATATTATTATATAATATATATATACATATATATATATATATATATATATACATATATATAATACATATAAATATATATATATATATAATATATACAAAATATATATATATATATTATATATATATATTATATATATATATATATTATATATATATATTATATATATATATATATATATATATATATATATATATATATATATATATATATATTGTGTGTGTGTGTGTGTGTGTGTGTGTGTGTGTGTGTGTGTGTGTGTGTGTGTGTGTGTGTGTGTGTGTGTGTGTGTGTGTGTGTGTGTAGTGTGTGTGTAGTGTAGTGTAGTGTAGTGTAGTGTAGTGTAGTGTAGTGTAGTGTAATATATATATATATATATATATAGATAGATAGATAGATAGATATAGATACCCCATCATTGTCATTATTACATCATCACCATCACCATTATTATGATCACTATTATCCTTATTATCATTTTTATTACTATCATCATTAACATCAATGAAAAAAGCTCATTTTTATTACTATCACCATCATTATTACTATTATCAGTTATTATTATAAATATTATCAGTTATTATTATAAGTATTATCATTATTATTATCATCATCATTGTTGTTTTCTTATTGTTATCATTATCCTCATCATTACTATCATTATCATTATCCTCGTCCTCATCACCATCATCAGTAATATCATAAATTCTATCATTAATATCATTATAATTCTGTTGCTGTTGTTTCTATTACTTACTCTTAATATTATCATTACCATTACTGTTAGTGTTGTTGTAGTTGTTACCAACAGCATCAGCATCAGAATCAGTATTAATATTAATGCAATCAATATCATTATCACTGGTGTTGTTATCATCATCCTTATTATTATCATCATCATTATGATGATGATGAAGGAAAACAGAGAAAATACTCTTGGGACAACATGCTGGCCGGAAGGTCACGAAGACCGACTGAGGAGCCAAGGCCGCCCCGATGCGACCGTCGAGGTGAAGGGGGCAGGGCGAGTGGGGTGGAAGGGATGGGATGGAAGGGGGGGGATGTCCTTGCATGGTACTCATGGTACAGCCATGAGAGCCGATTCAGCTGATAAGACGTTTGCAAATGCAGCGAGCGACCG
>NC_091588.1:9578074-9583074 GCF_042767895.1 Penaeus vannamei
GTCGGACTTTCGATAGCCGGTACTCTTAGCAGGACAATAACGAAAAAAAAATCGATTACTATTAAGCACCATTCACCGAATGCACAGAAAATGCATCTGAGGGGTTACACTTTACAATTTTCCCGCGGGAGGGTCCCCGGATCACTCGAAACACTTCGCCTCGCACCTTTGGCGCTCGGCTGCATGTTGTTGCCCGGCACAGGGTAGCTCCCTCCTTGGTCCTAAGTAGCCTGCTACTTTGAAAATGTTGAACACCTTGCAATTACCACAATATCTATATTTCTCTTCCATTTCGTATCATCATATCTTTTAGTTATTCTTAACTCTTTAACAATTTTGACTTCAATTTTTGTTAAAGCATACAGGCTTTTGTAAGAGATCCGACTCATCAGCTGTTTTCAGTTCGTGTTGACGTTTGTTGTAGAGTGTAGTTGCGAGATTAGTCATTGGCTGCTTACAGCTTACATCTACTACAAGAAGGTATTCGACTTGGTGCATCGTTAATCACTCAGGGAGATCCTAAAAGTCAGTGGAATTTCCACAATCATTGAATGAAGACCATGCGTATATAATGATACCGAAAGTGCTGTAATGTGTGCTGAGAATGTCTAACTTCTTTCCTGTGAAATCAGGAGTGAGGCAAGGTTGTGTGCTTGCGCAACACTTTTCAGTACTTGCATGGTCAGAATTACAGGGTAAAGGTCCCATGCAAAGTCTGTTGAGCAACTGAATATCTAAAGAGCCAAACAGCAGCGGCGTTCTGTGCATTGAACAGTGCGGCGAAGCACTGGGCTCACATCCAGGGCTTTAATCGTCTATGAAAATCTACTCAATCTGTAGTTCGTGCCTACGGTGTGTTAGATCCGGAAGTCAACATACAAACAGGGTTGGCAACAAGAGCCATGAATTCTCGCGACAAGAGTGTTAGATGCTGGTGCCTGCAGAAAAAGATCAAAGTACAGACCCTCAAATCCCTGATAACGAATGCGGCCGCACGTCAGCGCAGACTCCATCCTGCGCTCAGGAAACTCCATTTCCTTCTCAAAGAAGTCTCAAGCTACATGTAGACTTGGCTCGACTCCCTGAGGGTGGCCCAACTCATCAGCTTGTCTCCTCTAGAACAACCCTGGGTGGCCAACGAGACCGTGGCTCAGGCGAATTGGTTCCGGCGCCTCACCGAGAGGACCGATATGCTTTCCACGGTTTCAGCCCTTTTAACTGGGTGATTGAATAACTGAAATCGAGACGCTGTATTATCTAAATTACTAGCACTGACACAGCTGGACCAAAAGTTTTGATATGTCTTTCTTGAATGAAGAAATTCCAAACATTTCAATTGTCAAAATTTCCTTTAGATACAATATTAACGATTCAAACGTATGTGCAGATATGTAACTACATATTTTTCAGGCCAAGAGAGAAAATATAGAAATATTCTTCACTCTGTAGAAGCATTTATTTACCTTTAAAACGTGTCTTCATACTATATTCTCAATAAGACCACTCATGAACGCCTAGCGAATTGGCTGCGCGATTAAGCTTTATATTATGTATAAACCTTGTTCACGACCCCCTATAACCCTCCGCGAACACCTTTTAGACAGGCCGGTTTCACACCAAGGTGGCACGTTGCACATGACATGCTATTTGAAAACGAACATCCGGAAATATATAAAACCTTTGATACAGAAGTAGCGTGGCGTTGCACGTAGATCGTTTGAGGCACATGCAACTTGGAACACCAATTCTGTGAAAGGTTTCATTTCTGTTCAAATGGCGTGCCACGTGCGGCGTGCCACCTTGATGTGGAAGTGGCCTTTCTGTTATGTCTTAATGCAGTTCCAGTTTTCATGACAGATGTCACACTGAATGAGTTTGTTTAATCTTATGCGTATACTTCGACTATACATTAAATCAATTTTAGTGCGCACCCCATTTATTGGGGGTATGGTTATGGCACATACAAATATTTTGAAAATAAGAAAGGACACTTTAAAATAAATTTCGCTTAAACAGTGTTATATGACGCATTTGAAAAGGCCAATACCTCTTGAGAGATTCATAATCATGTGTTTACCTTACGTGTTCATATCCTCGAAAGATTGTTACATGATTTACGTCAAATTACAGATAGATATTCAAATTATTATGTATGCATGCTTAAATATAAAGGTATAAACTCACATATTACTTCAATTTTACGTATTTTTTATCGATTTAAAAAGAACTGTTATTGTCAAAACAATCAAAGTAACCCGTTACGAGATGATACTCGACAAACGAAGTAGAATATAGGATGGAAGTTACATGCAGACGGGTTATCTGCTTATTTCAATAATTTTCCGTCGTTCCATTCGTAATTTTAAAATAATAATAACTAGTAACCTTTATTTATTGTTTCCTCTTAATACAGTGATGGTTAAATGATTAATCATGTAAAATAGTTCAAACGTAATAGAAGATTTTTTAACTAGGGTACAATTCTTAACAATGGGGCTGAGGGCAATCCTTTCATAACAACGCAGCAACACTGGCTGCGTTGCTGTCGCTTGAAAATGAAATAAAAGAGAGGAGGGTGAGTGAAAAGTATTGCAAAGAAAATGTCCAAGGAACGCTTTACAAAGGGGATATGTACGAAAGGGAAGGAAGCACAGACCGGGGAGGGAAAAGCGAATAATGGTAATAATGGCCAGAATGACCATCTACTTACAGCCTCAGTTCCATTTCAAACAACTTAACTTGCAGTTTCATTAGCATGATGTGATCAGTCTCAGGAAAGGAAAAACTGGCAACTCACCCCAGAGTAGGGAGGACTCCCAAATCAGCAGACAGTTTTTATTTGTATTTATATGTCTGGAATCCTGAAGTTCGAACTCAGTAATTTTAATGTTTTACATCACTTTATTATTTTTCCCAAGGGAAACTTGACAAATCAGAGGATTCCAGAGTTTAAGGTGAGCTGTCAGTTTTCCCTTTCCTGGTTGAACGGAGTGAAGCAATAATCACTTAAACCTTACTACCCATCCATCAATTCTGAACTCCATACTACAGTCCCATTCATAGACTGCAGGTAATGCAGAAGCAAGAATATTCAATAGATGAATAAATAAAAATGCTTCATTCATCAGTTGTTAAAGATATATCATGTATATTTTTTACACCTACTGCAACACCCCTTTCATCTATATTTGATTTAATAATACTTTATTGTTTGGCGTTTTTTTTTTGTTAGAGAAAAAAATTGAGTTTAGTATAAAATCATTATGGGTTTCAATGATGATAACTGATACGTGTCACAATATATTTCAC
Organism: Penaeus vannamei; assembly: GCF_042767895.1. NCBI lineage: Eukaryota > Metazoa > Arthropoda > Malacostraca > Decapoda > Penaeidae > Penaeus > Penaeus vannamei. The sequence goes on from NC_091588.1 coordinate 9,581,384, forward strand.
ATATAAATGATTTACATATTCCCAATAACTTAAAACATCCATATTACAGTTAACATAGTAATATCACTTTCAACTTAAAAAAGCTGAGCAAAAGACTAGTTCCATAGCAGACTTAGGAATTATATTTCTCAATAAATATTCTCCCATAGGATTTACATTCACACCCACTTATTTAATGAAATGATATTTCACCAGCATACAGTAACTGAAACTAACACAGTGCAAAGCAGAGCCATAATTCATGTTACAACACATTCATAGAACCACAGTCCAATGTAATGCAATCACTGACTCAATATAAAGATAAAATAGCTGCCCCAAGCTCCAAAGTCAGTTACTAAAAAGAATAATCTACATTCGCAAATTATGTTTCCTGAAATGCACCACTTAGCCAAGTTCAGTAACCACTGAAGTTACAATAGATTTAGATTTACTGACACAGCTATGGAAAGGAGTTTCTGTATTCCTTTTGATATACCAAATTAATGGTGTTTGAAGTGTGTGGCTGGTGGAGAGGTTTGCCATAGCTCAAACTCATGTTTTGTATGTACTTTAATCACGCAATAATCAATCACCCAATCAAAATATACACCATTTTTAGAAATAGATATGAACAAATCAAAATAGAGATACTCCTTTCTACACCTGTTGCTATTTTCAGCACTACGCACAGATTTTCTTTAAGGAAATTTTCTGATAACAGAATTTACATTTTTTGTAAACACAACCATTTCTATGAGACGAATGGATGAAAAAAAATGAATTGTACTGAAAAAATGAAAAACTGGAGCACTTTCAGCAACACTTATCAATGCTTTAACTAGACTCAGTTTGACCTGTCTGCATATTGAATTTTTCTTGAAATGGCACAAATATTGGGTTCTTGGTGTGCTTCCACATATGATAACTCCAAGCCATGTTGTTTGCACAGCCTTCACCACAAATGTCACACTTGAAAGGTTTTGGTTCCTCTGGTGGTTTACATTTGTGATTTTCCAAAAAGTGGAGAGAAGAATATTTCTTTTTACACATGCTACACTCAAAATGCTTGGCTTTTCCATGTGTAGAATAGTGACGCTGCAAATCACATTTTTGGAAAAAACTACGGCTGCAGATCTCACATCGGTGTGGTTTATAACCACTGTGGGCAAGTCTGTGTCGTCTCAAAGCACTAATGTGTGACAATCCAGCACCACAGATATCACATTTGTATGGTTTAGCTGCTTCATGACTTTCAGTGTGTTCAAGCAATTCCTCCTTGTAAACAAATTCTCTATCACAAACTGCACATTTATAGGGTTTATCAGGCATTGAACATGACATCACATTTTGTACCCCAGGCCCTGTATCTATATGTTCACTCATGATATATGCACTGTTATCTTTGATGTGGCTCTCCATATGCTCATCAAAGGATGATTTTGTGAAAAAAGTTCGCCCACATGCCTGGCATCTCATCTCCATAAAACGTTCATGTCTTCTCTTCCTTTTCATCATGCCATTCTGGTCATCATGGGGCTGCAAGCTGCCATCCATTGGGATGTTCTGATTAACATGATGGGGAGGTAGTTGTATGGGACCCTGAGGGGGACCCAACATACTCAGTGGAAAGGAGTGATGATGAGGATGAGGAGGAGGAATCCCCACTGGACCAATGACACATGGCTGGTGATGTGGAGGTGCTGAAGGAG
>NC_091588.1:9593074-9600574 GCF_042767895.1 Penaeus vannamei
AAATGACCTCTAGCACTCATATAACTTGAAGGACCGATGTGGTAACCTGCACACTAGTTGCAAGTATTTCCATGCACTGGCAGATTTTCCATGATCTGTTATAGTGTGACAGCAACATGTAGAACAAATTATAAAGAGTGGGGGTGCATGAAAAATAGAATCATGACAAATCCCTTAACCTGTAGGTAATGCAGTCAATTAATACATATTGGATGTAATGCCAAGAGATGTTTACAAAAACATTCACTGGTAGAAAGGAATATATATTTCATGTAAAAAATCATGTTCAATATATACTATTCTCAACCTGCACAAATATGTGGATGGTCATATCAACAAAAAAATGTGATAACAACAGGCACAATGTAAAAGTACTTTTATTTATCATTACATGAGCCTTTTTTGGAGCATGCAAATGTTGCAATTAAAGAGTAAATATACAATAATATCATACAAGTTAATACATTCTATAATTGAATATCACATTCCAACTTGCCTTAACATCCCACAACCAAATTGTAGGTATTCTTAATATGGATGTACAAATTCTATGTAACAGACTTCTTTCCTGACTGATGATGTATGAAATGAAACAAGACACTGTAATGTCCCTCCAGCAAATGGGTCTACATCAGATTCTGGGATAATATTTACCTATTTCTACTACCTAAATGTCATTATCAATGTTGTTAATTTTCATGACTTAAAACACTTCATGCACTTTCATAATAAGCATGTAAATGCAAATTAAATATGAGCAAGTGAGAGATATCTAGTTATTCTTGATATTCAAAAAACATTTTATAGGATTTATATTAATAGCTTTCATTCTATTTTTGTATTTCTAACTATTTTGCTGAAAACAGTCCCATTACTTTACTTCTACTCTCAAAATCTTGATTCACACTAACACTTAGGAGGCAAGAAGTTTTATTAGCAAAAGATATGTTATTTTGTACAAACTACCAATCACAATCCAGCAATGCAGATTTTCGTATCCTCGGTAAAGGTTTTCCATAAACTGAATACATAAATAATAAAAATTCAAAACAAGAAAATATGTATTTTCATATAATGTCTTCACCTTTATGATCCTTTACTTTTATTTGTAATAGCTGGCTACAGTCAAAAGGATATGTTTTTTCTCTCAAAATCGTGTGAAAAGTATATTCTTACTGAAGTAAACTATATAATTTTGTATAAGGTGTTTGCTGTGTTGTTATCTGTAAATATATTTTTCTCTTGCCTTTGAATGAACATGCTGTCCCACTCCTCACATTCTCTTGTCCTTCTTCAAATTTCCATAAAAAATAATCTTTCAACATTTAAGGCAAGAGCATCATACATAATGTACACAGACAGGAAGTCTGTAGTTAAATGTATCATTATGAAAATATAACACTAAATCTAAGCAGAATACAGTTACAATATGTCTATATGTTTTTGTTTTGGCATAATTATTTGGTTGTTAATATGGAGAGAGCTTTCATGCATGAAAAATAGCCAAATGAGCAGCATTTCCTCAGGTAATAAACATGCCTTCCAATAAGCAATAAAGTTGAAAAGGAAAAGGATGCACAACAACGGGAGAAAGAATGTAGACTGGGACTATAACACAGAATTTCCATAAAATTGATACATTTTATTATAAACATTCTCACTAGACTGAGGACTGAGTTTTCAATCCTTTTCAGACACAATGAGTTTATAGCTACATAATATGCTTTCTGTGCTGCAATTAGCTTCATAAATAGTTAACAAAGTCTATGAATATACTTAGCACAGAAGAACAGACACATAACCTCATCACACAAGGAAAACATGACTGAACCATTCAGGAACAAACACTTTTATCTGTATCATATCATCACACTCATACAGTATATTGTTTTCACTCAAACTTTCCATTTTTTGTCAAGCAGTAACATATGCACTGTAATCTGTATATTGCTCCTGAAAATATACATCTAAGAAATCCCAAAATCAAAGTAATAATATACTGATTACATTTCGATACCCATGTCATTTCAATAGGAAAGAGGGAGAAAACCCAAAATCACAAAATGACAAACAAACTCATGTCACAATAGGAGTGTATGGAGAAGCTATAGGCCCAGATGGAGTGAATATGTAAACAAGACGTCGGAAGAGGGCGACAGCAGTGGCGGCATGATCGGCATAAGAAGGCTGGCAGTAAGAGTGTCAAGGGATGCCGAAGGGGACCACCAAGTCCTCCTTGTGGTCCACCTTGACTTGGGCCAAGGCTGCTACAATCTTCTGGGTTGACGTAATCATCTGGATGGGAAGGAAGAGGATCATGACTACTTTCCTGATCTATATTTCTTGCATAAAAACTCTAAATTATGAAGACATACACATTTCATGGTCTTGTCTAACCATGCTCTTGTTTTAAATTTGGAAAACAATAGCTGAACAAATATACTCAAATTTTCTATCAAAGGGAACTCAAGAACACCTCATTAAAAACACTGCCCCTAATATAACCTTCCAAGTACATTTCAACACCTGAACTTTATAATTAGGATAAGTATAAAATCTGTGGGCAACAAAATATGTGAAGTTATAAAATAAAAGATACAAAAGCAATATGATACTACTAAACAACCTACAAATTGATAAAGTTACTTACCATATTTAAATCAGATGAGCATATTGGTTGAGAAGATAATATTCTTTCAGCTGCAGGAACATCACAGAGGAGTTGTCGCTCAACATTGGGTCTTTGAGGGACCTAAAACAGAGTGAGCAAAAATTGTACAACAAGCACCTGAATTGGTTAACCAATTAGCTTTCAGTGCTCAAACAGCAGTTGCTCAAGAATATGGAACATAAACATTCAATAAGAGCAAAAAGTTAAGTTATAGCTAATCCTCTCACTCAGGTATATTGTAACATTTAAGGTACCCCTGAAGAGCCAATTTAAAGAGAACGTGGCGGATCGAGGGGTGACCCTTACAATCGTGCAAGGCCACTAAAAACTTCCAACAAAAATAATCTTGTGTGATGTGATATGTATGCTTACACTTAATACTAACATTTTGTTACTTAAGTAATATAAAAGTAAAATGATTAACGATGAAAAACATATACAAAAATATTAATATTGGTCAATCTAACTGAATAAAATTTATTTCACCTGGATTTACTTAATTTTGTCTCCTCACAATATCGTTATTTTAAATCTTCCTTCTATCTTCCTTTGTAAGTATAAAAAAGAATTTTATATATGAGGAGAGCAGAGGTTTCTTTAACTGTTTTTCTGGCCATTTCAAATTTTCTATATCAGTTTCATTTTAGTGCCATCTGGCCTTTACAGCAGTGCAGTCTAACTGGTAAAAATTAATACATTTGTACCTTATTTGTAGAGAGGACCTGAAGCCTCTGGTTATAGGTTCGCACTCTCTCTATGTATTCATGCTGTTCTAAGGTGTGGCACTCCAGGGCGCCAACATCTATTATGTTACTGAAAAGATAAAATACATAGAAATTCTGGTAACGACAGGCTTCTAATCACATTTTTGATAGCCTGCTTCCTTTTCAAGCTTTCATATAAAAATGTTTACATCCATATATTTCATTCTTGCTTCATATTGTAGATACTATAGTATTTCTGACATTATATGAGCTTATCACTACAGAGCAACTTACCTCGCAGTCTGCTGAAGGATTCGATTAAGGGCTGACTGTTCATCTGATTTCTGATTGGCAGAAGTTGAGTAGTGATTTCCATAGTCACTGGTGCTAAAAAAAAAAAAAAGAAAGGTTTGAAGAATGATCATGCACTTGACTCTCTTTTCCTGTTCTATATATACCATGAAAGACAAGTATAGACAAAGTCAGACAGATAGAGAAGGATGGATGGAGAAACAGACAGACAAACAGTTGTGTACAGCCATCAAATATCAGTAATGATACATCGTGTCATATCAGAATACAACAAAAGCCACGTGAAAAGATACTAGCAAAGTGAAAGAATATGGTTGAAATTCTGGACTAAATGCTAATTAATGTACCTTGCATTGATTGGGTAATTGTTGCTGACTGGATCACCTAATAACTGGGTTCTCTCATTCACTTCACCATCCTGAAAATATACAATACAATATAAAATGTAAAATACTAAAAGACAATAGAAATGAAATAATACTGTACCTAATATTTTTACACTTGTGAGTATAAGTATGCATGTGTATCCTTTTTTATTCTTATAATATTCCAAACTATGGTTTACATACAATAGATTTTTTATATTATGTAAGTGGTATAATTCTAGAGAAAGATTAACTTTTCATATTGAGACACAAACTACAGACTGCCTATTTTATACAAAGTAAACAGAGCAGTTATGTTACATGGAAAATAGTTAATCTTTTCATGATCACAGAAACTGATAAAGACACCATATAGATTGGAAATAAACTCCTGCCAAAGTGAATCTTGCTAATAAGTAAAAAAACAACATTGTATCAATCAATGAAAACAGTGCTCTTGAGACAATTACAGCAGTCTAATGATCAGCGACTTAAAAGGTTTACAGCAATTGGTTATTCTTTACAGTATAAACACACTAAGGTAGGGTAAATTGAAAATGTTGTTCTTGTTGAGGAAAAAAAGTTGAAGTGACTGAAAGAAGAAGATTGCAGAAAAAAGCACTGTTCACAGATTATGTCCAGCTGATGCTCCCAAGTTTCAGCTCCATCTTGCCTGTGCATACTGAGGTGAAGATAATGATTCCCAGGGGTGATGGGGGGGTAAATCCCCTCCCATCAACCCTCCCCTTGGGTAGTGCCTAGTCATGGCAACTTAGACTGCTGAATAAATTTTGTGATATGGAGTTGGGAACCTAGTCCTTGGCAAGTGCGTCTGTACTGTAAAGAATTACCCAGCAATTTACAGGATAATATCACTGTTTTAATCATCAATGGGGTATATATTTACATGATGACTATTACCACTAATGTTATTTTCATTATCATTACTAGTGTTACTGTGATTCACCACCATGTTTGCTTTAGAACCAAATTGAAAAAACAAAAACAAAAAACTAATATACAACAGTAAGATTCTATGACATTTCCTTCTTGCATTGCATATGTAGTAGCTTTCTAAATGGCATTTTTATCTTGTAGAAATATTCGCTGTTTTACTCCAATCTACTTGAAACTTAGGTACTTTTTAAGATATAAAAATCATAGTTTTCATGACATATAGTAAATGGAATTCCTAGATTGATGAACATGAAAATTCTCATCTACATTTACATTATATAGTGAAAATAAAGAAGCTGTTTAACAACAAATTAACTTTACAACTTCTGATACTCAACTGCTGGTGAAAAACAAGGGATGTGAATGATGTAACAGTTTCTAATTGATGTCACAAATTGGTTTAAACAACGCCTGAATATATGTCTTAATTCCATGTCACTTTTATGATTGATGTTGCTGGCTTTTGGACACTGCCTAACACCACTGGCAAATATTGTTTTCATCTCTGTATGCATGACAAATAGATCTGAAACTCAGGATCACTGAGTGGATTGAATGGCATTACCGTTCCTGTTTGCAGATTATTTCTTGCACTGACCACAGTGACTTTTCATCCTCTATAATAATATTATCTTCAATTTGCTTTGTGCATCTATACTGTACAGCTTTACCAATTCACCTATATACAAAAGCCAGTCAGCCTTACATCAACAGGCTAATCTTAGTCAAGATCATTTGGTTTACTGTGTTATACACCAAATGATTCAAGTCACAGTAGGGCACTTCCCTGGAAAGGGACAGTACTGGTTGTGGTAGTGTATACAATGATGATACCCTCTGGAAATTTACCACCAAATACAAAAGCAGATGAAGCCTCATTATGCCACAGTATGAGTTGGATGTTTGTTAGCCTTTAGGACAGGGAGGAAGATAACACAGAGTGGGAAAAGAACAATGGATTCACTCTAATGACATTAACATAAATTATAAAAATGTATATATATATTTTTTGTGTGAACCCAAATTCTTTTACAGTAAAAATTTACTGAAGCTTGCTGTGGTCTATGATGGATGGCCTAAAATCTTATGTACTTAAAACAGCAATGACAGTCGTCAAGCAAGTCTTATAGCCTCCCCAAATCCACCAGGGATGCTACAAGCTTAGTCTGCCAGAATATTTGTGGTCACTGCTGGAGCACCTACAGATATGGAAGCTTTGGAAGCCAGTGAGTCAAGTGATGGATGTATAAATTTTCTCTAAACATTTTCTAAATATCTATTGCATATCACAAGACAGTCAAGACCAGGTTCACTTATATTTTGTTCTTTCAACTGAATTAATTTGGGTGTTTCATCCACCTGGGAATATACAGATTATATACCCTTATCTACGCATGTGCAATTACCTAAATTTAAGTATAGAAAACTACAAGGAAGCTGGCAATAAACTATATAAAGAAAGTTAAGGGTGAACTTGATGAAGTCATCATTTGTTTCGGTGGTTTTTGTTAAAAAGTAGATGATAAGTCATCAGCAGCCGTTGAAATAATGTGGATCCAATGTGATAACTGCTTCATATGGGTCCACATATCTTGTGATCCAAAGATCCTAACTGAAGAAGAGGAAGACAAGGACAAATATCTAACTGAAGAAGAGGAAGACAAGGACAAATATGTGTGCTCTGTCTGCAGATGTGTCCTCTCTATCTCCAATTTAAGGGAGGAAAGTTAGGCATATTAAACTGCCTAATAGGCCCTTACATCCTAGTACATGATTTTTTGAATTTTTAAACATATTTTAAAAAGTCTAACCTGGGCATATTTGAAAACATTGTAAAAATATATGTAGTCGATAATCATGTTCTCGACCTTGACCAAGATTTGCTGTCAGAAAGACCAAAGAGGGTGCTGGTAAGTGTGTGTGAATTTGGAATATATTTTAATTTGGTATTAGTCTAATATTGTGCTTGTTGCTCACTCCCTTGGCCTATTTCCAAATTGAGCTGAATTGGAAATAAAACTACAAAACTGTGAGAATTAGTGCACTTCACACTTTGGATCTCTGTCCCTGGCAGCACATAGCATCAACAACAGGAATCAATCCCCCCCCCCTATAAAAGTAACTATTATAGCACATGTGCAGATAAGGGTATATGGTGTGTCTACACTTGCAAGTGTTCCATTCAAGTATCATAAGAAGCGCACTGTAAATCTTACAAAAAATTATGAAGGAGTAATTATTATCCAGGACAAGAATAATTTATGGAGAATTAAAGGTACCTATGACAAAAAAAACTAGATTACTATTTTCTTGTATGCATTTTTACCACAGAGGAATTAATCTTTAACCACCGAGCACCATCTGACATACACAGTAAACATAGAGCAATCCTGAATGAGCAAAATGAACATAAAAATTGCAAGGCTGAAGAGCTGGTTGGCTTTGGGAACAAAACACCATCAAACAACCTGGCTCCCATCATATTCTTCGC
>NC_091588.1:9608074-9610574 GCF_042767895.1 Penaeus vannamei
ATAAAGGGCATCAGTTAACGTTTCATGGCCTCTATTTATAGGTTTACTCCATTTATAGATTGAACAAGTTTTGAGTATAATACAGCTATGCAACAGAAGAAAAGTACTTTACCAAAGTCATCAGTATTTTGATTTCTTGTACTCTTCATTTGCTCTTTTAGAATATACTTACTATGTGTAGAGGCTTCCTTCGTTGTGGACTAACTATAGTGATGATATCCACCCCATTTGTTTGGAAGGGCATAAACCTTAGAGTAAAAAGGAGAAAAACTCAATATGAAAATCAAAATAATTGGAATTTTCACCATAATAAAAAATTGGATGTATAAGGTAAATATGTCTATATATTTACTTCATTTTCTTTTTGTAGATCTGGGATATGGGGGAAAATGGAGAGTGGGTGTGTACAAGTTCATGGAAGACACACTGTGGTCCAGTCTGGAAAGTAACGTGGGCTCACCCTAATTTTGGCCAGATCATTGCCACTTGTTCTTTTGACCGTGCGGCTGCAGTGTGGGAAGAGACAGGTTAGTGAAGAATATTTGGTAGAAGTTTGTAGGCTTTTAGCAAGAATGGCAGAGGTGAAATTTTGTCTCAGGTGGATGCAATCCAAGGTTCTGAAATTATAATTTTATTTGTTAAATTAGGATATTCAAAGCCTGTTGTCCTAATAGGAATAATTCTCTTTCATTGATAGTCTATACATGCCTTATTATCTGAATATTTCAAAATAATCTGCTATAATACTCAAAATTGTCTGATTTTCTGTGCATGAGACTAATAAGTGGGAATCTTCTTTAAACCCAATAGTGAGTGATTCTGGACATGCAATCCATAGTGCTTGGATCAGGCGAACAAATCTAGTGGATTCTCGAACGTCTGTAATGGATGTCAAGTTTGCTCCAAAACAACAGGGTCTCCAGTTGGCAACTTGTTCTGCTGATGGCGTGGTGAGCTCATTATTGCAGGCTTAGTTAACATATTATTCCTTTATACTAAATGATCTTATATTGTGGTATAGATGTTTAGAGATTTGAATGTAAGTTTTGAGGTTATATAGATTTATTATTATTATTATAAAAAAAAAATTTAATTGTCACTTTTTTTCTTCAATACCTAATCAGGTCAGGATCTACGAAGCCCCTGATGTCATGAATCTTAACCAATGGTCACTTCAGTATGAGATTAACTGCAAGGTGTCCTGTTCTTGCATTTCATGGAACCCTTCGCCTTCCAGGTTAGTTTATTTATTGTAGAGTGCTATTGTTAATTGATTAAAGGAGTATTTTCTTTTTTTTTTGTTCTTTGTAGTTTCAAATATTCTCTGAAGGCAGAAAATACAGTATTATCTGTAGTTGCAAATAGAGGGTAGAAAAGGAAGCCATAATATTGTAGAGTATAAATGCTAGTCAATTACATGAGACTATTTTTAATTACATCAGAAGAAATTATTTGTATCCCATTAACTGTGAGATTTTCCAATGCCAAACTGAGCTACATAGTGTGTATTATATATACACAGCTACTTAAGTTAAATATTTTTTACAGGGAAGTATTCACTTCACTCTTTATGCAGTGTATATGACTTTTAGGGAAATGATACCACAAGAGACTACACATTCATTTAAGAGGCTCTCTCTTCTAAATGACAGTAGTTGGAGCCAAACAAGCTGAAATGTGTTTAATGCTCACAGTTTAAAGTAGGCTCAACAGCATTTGGCATGGATGTGCCACCCAGCATTTGGGCCTGCTTCATGATCTGGTTAGATGTCACGTGGCATAAATGGGTTAGGAAGGAGGCATGAAGTAGATAAATGCAAATAACATGTAATAGAAGTCTGAATAAATGTTAAAAATTTGTGTTATGTGGCATTACATTTTCAAAATATAAAAGTAAAACAAATTAGTACCTTTTCATAGATAATAGAAGTTTCAAATGTATGTGAAGGGCAGAAATTATTAATGTTATTATTTTGACAGATGTGATTGTTAATGATCTTGGTTACTGATTTGGAAATCTTCCATTACAGACTTCACTCTCCCCTTATAGCTGTGGGTAGTGATGACCCTAGCTCCTCCTCAGGGGGAAAGGTCTTTATATACGAGTTCTCTAACAACACACGCAAGTGGACAAGAGTAGAGACCCTAGTGACAGTGACAGAGCCTGTACATGACATTGCCTTTGCCCCCAACCTTGGGCGGTCGTACCACCTGCTTGGGATTGCCACCAAAGACGTCAAGATTATTGCCCTTAAGCCTAATAAGTAAGTGGGTTTGCAGTGAAGTTTAGTTTGTAGGTCTGCTTTTCATGTGAAGTGCTCAAGGGGAGTGGCAAAAGGGTGTTGAATATAAGAATAAAGAAAATGGATGGATGGACAAGCATATGTAATAAAATGTAAACTAATAGAATTGTTTTGATGATAACTACAATTGAGCTAGCTCAAGCCAAACTTACCTTAATGCAAGCCTAACATACTTTTGTCTGTTATATATTTATTTA
>NC_091588.1:9623012-9638012 GCF_042767895.1 Penaeus vannamei
TTTTTCAGTACACTATAAACATACAATTGTTTCATCAGGTACACTAAATATGTAATGGTTAAACTGCTTAGCTGGATATGCATTTACTCCGAGGAAAAGACCCAAGCCCTGGTTTTTGCTTGATTCTGTTGGATCTGGGGTATTTTTCCTCCGAAAGTAAATACTGTCTGTCAAAGCCCGTGACTTATGCATCAGTCATAATAGCAAGCCGAGGATACCCTCTACAGCAAGGCTTATTTTCTTTTGCATAACAAATTAGTATAGGCAATGATACATTATAATATGGAAGAGAAAATCACCCTTCTGAGATCAGTATCTACGGTTTATAGCAGTTTATCACTTAACAATGTTATTCCTCAAATGTCTTAACAACGTACCCATTAGCACCAGAGGAGCCCATGTCGTTGTTGGTGTAAATAACGGTGGCGTGAGGCCTTAGCAGTGGGGTTCCAAGGGAGATCTCGTGTAAATATAGAGATTGCAGTAGCTCCTGTAACTAGTCACCAATAAAGAATAATATAACCTGATACTTTTCCTTCTTATTTTGCCTGACTTCTATGCTCCTTGCTGTATATATATCAGTAACTGTGCTAACATGTGATTTCTGCTGTATTTTCATTGTCTTGTCATGAAATAACCCAGAAATTCTTGGTTATTGTTCACATGATCGAAGGTTAAACCATGGTCAGACTTCATCTGGACTTGAACTGAAGGGTGTTGATAAGATTGGTATTTTCCTAGATGAAAATATGTATTAGAATGGTATAATTCATATAGCAAAGACCATGACAATGACTGATGATAATGTTATCAAATACCAACACTTATTAACATCATACCTAATCACAACACAAAACTGACAGTGTTTAAAATAATATTACAGTATTAATGGCAAAATACTGATTATGGTAAACAATTGATTGTCGGAAAGGTTGAGAAATAACCCTCGGTGCATCTCGAATACAACAAATAGTCCACGAAAGCACCTTAAAACTCATAAGTAGGAGGCGAACATTCAATGAATGTCCTCCAATGAAAATCTAAGAAAGGAAAGGAGAGACAGGCAGTAAAGGATGGACGAATGTATTCCCTCCACTCTTCCAGTACCGTGTCTGTTGTTGCTGGGGGGCTGGGGGCTGGGGTTGGAACAGGAAACCCAAGTTCATTTTGCCCAGCCCTTGTGTCTCCTTTCTTTTAATTTTTCCTATAGTCGTTGACCTTAGTAGTTGAGATGACTACACTTGTAAATCTCAAATGTAAGATCCACAAAATTTTAAACTACTCTAATGCAATCAATGATGATGACAAACAGTTCTGATTTTGTTTTGGCATTCTTTTTGTTAAACTTCAATAGCATTCACCAACAAAAGAATTTATTCCGATTGGTAGTTTTAACTTCTCGTCGTGGGAAGTTTTTTTTTTTTTATCGCATCAGCGCATGCAGCTAAATTGTGTCTGAAATCGGAAATCAACCAAGATCTTGAGAAGTACTTCCAGAGTAACTTTGATGGAAAATAAGAAATCATTGATTGGCTCTGGTCATTACCACATGAATCATTCAGGAGGTCCCTTATTATTTGTAATATAAATCATTGTTTATTTCTACATTTTCTTATCTGTCAATTTATTTACCCCTTTATTCTTTGCTGCTATAAATGATACAACCATTGGGAGGGCGGTTACTCATTGCCCCCCCCCCCAGGACCCCAATGGATACTTATACAAAGGGGGCCCCTCATCATACCTATCCCCCTCTGCTCCAATAGTCTGTGTGTTATACATACCAACAAAATAATGCTTGGTAATTGTAATGAAATTAAAATTGATAAAAGGAATAATACTAACATGGACACATTCATCCACAATTTTGTGACTCAGACAGAGACAAAGAGAGAGAGAGAGAGAGAGAGAGAGAGAGAGAGAGAGAGAGAGAGAAAGAGAAAGAGAAAGAGAGAGAGAGAGAGAAAGACAGAGCGAGAGAAAGAGAAAGAGAAAGAGAAAGAGAAAGAAGAGAAAAACGAGAGAGCAAGACAGACAGACATATATGTGTGTGTGTGTGTGTGTGTGTGTGTGTGTGTGTGTGTGTGTGTGTGTGTGTGTACGTGTGCGTATTTACTAGTAAATAAAATGAATAAATCGTGAGTGGATAAAAAAGAGCTAAATTTATAAGAACTATTTTTTTATACTAAAATTTTAAATTGCCGCACAAGTGTTTCTCAACCCGTGCAAATCTTGGCGAAAATACCCGATGGAAAAAGCAACCATCCGTGGTTTCATTGCAGGTTCCAGTTGCTTAAAACTTCCTTTACAATACAAAATCATCCCGAAGATTTACCCCCAACCCCTCGAAAGTGAACTATGCAGACTGCAAAAAGAGTCACACCTCATTACCAGACTGAAAATTGACACAGCCTCTTGCTTATGTTTACGTGGCTCGTGAGTCAGCTCTGACACCTGTGGCACACCTGCGAGATCTCACACCTGCTGCGCGTAGCATATAGGTGATCTGTCGGTGGACTTCGGCCCAACCTTCGCGCCGGGAGACCTACTGAATGACCCACGCATACATACATCCATACATATAGATAAATAGAGAGACAGATAGACAGGCAGATATACATATTTATATATATATATATATATATATATATATATATATATATATATATATATATAGAGAGAGAGAGAGAGAGAGAGAGAGAGAGAGAGAGAGAGAGAGAGCGAGAGCGAGAGCGAGAGCGAGAGCGAGAGCGAGAGCGAGAGCGAGAGAGAGAGAGAGAGAGAGAGAGAGAGAGAGAGAGAGAGAGAGAGAGAGAGAGAGAGAGAGAGAGAGAAATCTGATACATTAATTCAGATGCATAAATATGCTTGATTACCAAAATTGATTAGGTTTTTCACACTTACTAATGGTATGCCAGTTCAAGCAGTTTATTTACAGTCCAGTAACAAAATTCTCTATGTCACAATATCAAATCAAAAACGCAGACAAAAAACAATATTTTCTTATATTTCTTCACATGTCAGATTATAATGTTTTAACAAATTCATGTACAGAGAATTTGAAATAGACATGATATTATAGTATGTCACATATCTTGTATTCCATATGCCTGCTATCTAGAAATTTCAGTATATTGCCTCTATTCAGTTATCTCCTAATGTTATCGAATTTTGTGACACCGTTGATTACCAAACGTTTATGGGCGTCACTGTAGAAGAGCTTGACCAGAGAGCAAGTGTTCGGGCAGGCGCGAGAACCGAGCAGTCTCAGTTTCGCTCACGAGCTCGTCCAGGTGACGTCATTCGTTCTCCTGGCGGTTTTAGGGTCGCTCTCTCAGGGAAGTGTGTGTGGGAATACGGGCTGCATTGGGTAGATAATCATCGCCAAGAAAAGATTGGATGTTTATTCAGTGGTTGTAGCCAGTGGAAGGAGGTGATTTAATTGTCTTTCATTCGTCACATCCCGAAGAAGAGAAATATTAAAGGATTGCGAGCAATGCCGGCTGGGTGACCTTTGTGAACAATAGCAAGGGTGTGTACGTGTGGACGTCAAAGAACCTCGTGTTTCCCGGAGCATAAGCCTGTTAATGGCTCGACAA
The DNA here is from genome assembly GCF_042767895.1 of Penaeus vannamei. Classification (NCBI taxonomy): domain Eukaryota; kingdom Metazoa; phylum Arthropoda; class Malacostraca; order Decapoda; family Penaeidae; genus Penaeus; species Penaeus vannamei. The sequence continues at coordinate 9,626,612 of NC_091588.1, forward strand.
CTCTCTGACTTCTGTTGTTACCGATAGTGTGTAATCTTGCTGCCAAGGCGTTCCTCACGAAGAGCCGCTGTTTGGGTTGACAATCACACCCAGAGTCACGCAACCGTTCTCTGAGGGCTTAAGTGACGCTCTGTCAGCCGGAGGTTACAATAGACTGGGCGGAGGATTTTCATTTTGTGCGGAGTGGCCAGGTTGAGAGTGCGTGTCGTGGAAAACCTATCTATCACAGCTGTAAGAAAAATGTGTTAGTGTGTTTACCAAGGGGATATAGATATATATCTTTTGTATGAAAAATAAAGGTAACCCATACATACATATCTAATATATATCTAACAAAAAAAAAACATATATATTCCGACACGTTACACAATGCTTCGTGAATCTTCGGTGACGTACGCGAGCCTGCCGCAGGAGGAGGGCTCGCCGCAGGCCGAATACATCACCACCCGCAGCATCGACAGTCCTCACGCGCGCCGCGACTGCCACCTGGCCGCCGTCATCACCACCTTCGTTATCGTTATCGGCGTCTCCCTCGCCGTCATCCTCCCCCTTACCCTCAGGAGCGTGCAGGACGGGGGCGGACGAGACGACGAGAGTGCGGACTTGCTATGGAGCCACATCAGCCAGTTGGGACAGCAGCTTGTCGATAAGGAACGGATCCCCGACGAAGGCACAGGGGCCGACGGCGCTGACGACTCTTTTGGGAACCTCACGAACGACCAAGACCTTGGCGACTTGCCCAACCAACCCGCGCTCACGACGGCGGAAGCCATCTTGTCTGTAAATGCAGACTCACTGGACCACAGAGAGGACGACGCCGACAACCCAGGGCCCGTTTCGACCAATCCTACGCCCACACTCACCGTCCACGATGGCCTGGTCATCTCCAACGGCGAAGGCGAAGCAGAAGGGGGAGAAGGAGAACTGGAGGGCGGAGTGGCCGCCGAAGAGGACACGGAAACTGCAGGAGGAGGGGGAGAACCCAGCAGTGACTTCAGCGACATAGATTCAGCATCCGAAGGAGAAGCGTCGTCAGGAAGCAACGATGAGGAATACGCAGCAGCGGAGGCAGGAGGAGGAGAGAGGGGCCAGGACGCAGCACCATTGACCACCGCGCCTCCTGTAGTGACCTCTAAGCCCACGCCAACTCTCGTCAACGCAGGAGTGCAGGTACGTTAACGGGGAAGATGAAAAGATGACAATTGTGGCAATTATCATTATTATTATCATTTGGTTAGAAATACAATTAAAAGAAAAAATACAATGCCCATCATAGGAAATTTTTAAATCATTAGATAAAGAAGTAACGGATACAAGACGGTAATCCGGAGACGATGTCTCTAATAGCACGATGGAAAATGTTGCAATCAAATTAATATCATGATCGACTGACAAACACAACAATAGCAATATCAAAATTAGGAGTATATTGTTAAATATATTTGTTTCCATGATAACAATGATGACAATAATAAATAGATACCCTATAATTGCATTGTAGAAATAATTGTGATAATGGTATTCATTGATACTAAGGCAATAGTATTAATGATAATGATATCAATACTAAGAATGTAATGATAATCATAACTGATAATGGGGATAACAGTATTGCAAACAATATATATATATATATATATATATATATATATATATATATATATATATATATATATATATATATATACGTATGTATACACATATATGCACACACACACACACACACACACACACACACACACACACACACACACACATACACACACACACACACACACACACACACACACACACACGCACACACGCACACACACACGCACACACACACACACACACACACGCACACACACACACACACACACACACACACACACACACACACACACACACACACACACACACACACACACACACATATATATACATATATATATATATATATATATATATATATATATATATATATATATATATATATATCAGAGTTTATCTAGACGTCAAAGGAATGCGTTTTGTTCGCAAAAATGAAAAACAAAGTCGGAATACAATACAAGAATTCGGCCTAGTACTTCTGCATCGATAATATAGTGAAATAGACAGGCACCTGTCAAGAGGCCTGAAGCTAAGTATTTTGCTGCATTCGAATCTATGATGGGGAAACGCGTGTGTCCCAGGGTCACCGCGCGTCATGCAACCTACAAGAAATGCACGATGGCCATTTCCTCCACCATTTGTAAGAATTTGTCGCAGGTACAATACACGGTCGAACGCCAATCGCGCCACACTTCCTACAGGGAGTCCATTCTCAGAAAAGGAGGAACTGGCAGTTCTCTCAGAACGGCGTACTCCGTGCACTGGATCGAGCATCTCCTGTTTCGTTTCTGAAGCGGCCATCTTGGAGGGACCACCTTGCATTGTGGTTATGTTTGTAAAGTACACAGAGCAGTGATCAATTTTTTTTATTTATGATTTGTGTGGTATAGGCAGGGGGATGTGGTATCTCAAGTAGTTAAAAAAAAACTATTTTGTGTTTACGCAACTGCAGGGAAGGGTCTGCCTTGGATGTGAAAAAATCGATGATATGGATGATTATGATAAAGATGACCAGGATACAATGAAAGCTGGTTGCTGATGATAAAAGCAATTGTAATTATTAATATAATTATGATATAGCCATTATTATTTAAATTATTATTATCATAATCATTATATTTTATCACCGTTACTAATATTATCATTATTGTGGATGTTTTTTGTTGTTGTTCATATTATTATTATTGTTGATATTATTATCATTACCATTATCATTATTATTATTTTTATTATCATTACTACTATTATTATTGTTATTATTATTATTATTGTTGTTGTTGATATTTTTATTCTCATTCTTATTATTATTATTATGAATATTATTAATGTTAATGTTAATGTTATTGTCATTATTGTTATTGTTATTATTATTACTATTATTAATATTGCCATTTTTATCATTATGAGTATCATAAGAATTATTATTACATTTATTAAAGTTATCATTATCATAATTGATGTTATTTTAGTAGCAGTAATAATAAGGCAGATAGTGGTAATAAAAATGATAACAATAATAATAATGATAACAATAACAATAATAATACATCATGACATTGTTATAATTGCTACTATTTCGATCTTCATCATTATCATCAACAGTATCATTATTATCACCATGATTATCATTATTATCATTATCGTTGGCATTCTTATTTTTTCCATATTGTTATTGTTATAATTATCATTTTTAGTAATAGTAATAGTTTATTACCTTTGTTGTTTTCATTATGATAAATATTATTATTACTGTTATTTGCAATACCATCATTATCATTATTATCATTACTAGTAGTGGTGGTAATAATAGTAATATTACACTATTACTTCTAGTAGCAGTAGTAGTATCACTATCATTATCATTATTATTACTAATGCTTTTATCACCATAATTATCAGTTAAATTGTTGCCAACATCATCAATGTTCTAATCCTCTAATCAGTCAAAATTCCAAGGAGATCTATTCCTAAGTTTGAACCCCGAGTCTGCTTCAAAACATTTCCGAAACAAACGCTGAACCTCGGGAAAGGCTAGATCAGTAGCAACGCGAGGAGGTGTCATAGCGTCTGTTTTGATGATTGTGCAATGAAAGTATAACCATTAAAATCATTATTTTCCTCTTTTTTTTTTGAAAATTGAAGAGACCAAAAAGATCGATCATATTCACAAAGCATCCGTAACTTTTGTGACGTCATCAAAATAAACCCCATGTGCTTTTTTTTTCCAAAATTAGAATCAGAAGCCATGACACCTCCTCGAGTTGCTACTGATCTAGCCTTTCCCGCTGAACCTCATCATAAATTAATAAATAAAAGCATGAACTAGCGAATTCCGTCTGCTTAGAAACAGTTCCGAAACAAGCGCAAAACTTATTGGCATAAATTGATAACTGCTTGAACTGGCAAAACCGACTCTTCGAGGCGAGAACACCAAGTGTGATAATTTGTTTACGATTCACACTTGTGCATGTGGCATCTAAACCTGTGGCGCACCAACAGCCGTTGATGATACTTTTCTATGAAATTTCACCCCGCGGTCATCATATTATTGTCATCGTCGTCATCATCATCATCATTATTATCACTTTTATTATTATTATCATTTTCATCATTATTATTGTTATTATTGTTAATATTATTATTATTATCTTCCTATTATTATTATTACTATTATCATTATTATTTTTGTACAGTTTCTATGGTCGTTGTTATATTATCATCATAATTAAGGCTGTTATGTTTTATTATTTTTATTATTGTAATGATGATTATTCTCATTAGTATTATCATCGTTATCATTATAACCATCATTATCATTTTTATTGTCATTGTTCTTTATCTTTATCATAATTGTTATTGTTCTTTTAAATGTCATTATTGCTGTTCTTATTAATAATAATATTATTGCTATTATCATTATCATCACCATTATTATTATTCGTATTCTTCCTGTCATTGTTATTATTATTTTGATTATTCATTTCGTTATTGTTATTATTGCTATTCTATTTACTAATATTAAAATCATTAGTCTTCATATTATCATCACCATTATCATTTTTTATCTCTAACATTATTATCGTCATCATTACAATTATCATTACTGTTACCTTTACCGTTATTATTATCATTCTAATCGTAATCATCATCATCACCCTCACATCTTTATTATTGTAATTGATAATGTTGATTTCTATTATATTATCGTTATTGTATCAGTTACTTCTTTATCTCGTTTCTTAATAATACTTGTACCTTCATCATCACAATAATTCTAGTGCCATTGTTTGTTTTTTTTACTTTAACAATTATTACATTTTACAGAAATATGATAATAACCTACAAATAACGACAGAGTATACAAAGAATTACAACAAAACCATTATGATTCCTATGAAAATTGTCGATATGGATATAAGTGAAAACAATCTTAGAGCAATTATTATGTAATTGGGCTGTGGCAGTAGAGAAAAATATATTTGATGAGGATACATATTTAGATATTGATATAAATTGATACATATAAAACATTAGGCTATAAATCAATCAGTATTCCTAATACATTTATAACATTTAAGAAATAACTTAAGACTCAAATAAAACATTAGCGAAAGTTAAAATGTCATAAAACAGATAAATAAAATGCCCCTCGTCCCCACCTGCACAGGAGGCAGAGACCCCCGCCGGGCCCGCCTCCACGCTCGGCCGCGACCAGATCCTCGACCAGATCTTCGGCGCGGACAGCCCCGTCAAGCCCGGCACGGTCGCCGCCTCCAGCTGGATGGTGCGTATTTCGGGCGCTTGTGTCGCGCGGATGTACGTGGATTTGTTACACACACACACACACACACACACACACACACACACACACACACACACACACACACACACGAAATAACACACAAACACACACACAACAACAACAACAACACACACCTGCTCTCCTCCACAGGAAACCCGTGAGCAAAGGCCTATCCAAGTACCTTGACCCTAACCGCCACCCGTTTCCCCAGAACGACGTCCTCGGCGCGCAGGATGAGGTGACGGTGACTATCCTGGCGGTGGTCGTGGCGATCGCAATGGCCGCCGTCCTCGCTGCCAGCGTCTGCCTCGTGTATTCGCGGGTCAAAGCTCGGAGGCGGAGGATCAGAATCCATGTATGGGATCTAACACCTTTTTACGTTGTTTATATCTGTTTATTGGATTCCATATAGTCTGATATGTTTTTTTTTTTTTTTTTTATAATTCATCATTAATTATTTTCATTTTGTATTTCCGTTCACTTCGGAGATCTATGTTAATAACCAACAGCGTAAAACAGACCATTTATCATGCCGAGATCAATTTAAAGTTGTTTTTTTTCTTCTTCTTTTCAATAGTAATTCTACCATGTGACATATGTGTTAAAAAAAACACAGCCGAATGAAATGTTTGCAATTGAATAAATACTATGTTCCAATAACACCTCTTTGTCCACAGAACGTGATCACCGACCTACAGTCACGAGACAAAATCGTTCTCATGAATTCGGACGAGTCGGAGGAAGAATGAACACAGGGAGAAAAAATGAGTGCCCAAGGGAAGAAGGAATTGACAAGGAAGAGGAGAGGTAAGGGAGCAAAGGACAAAGACCCAGACGCGGGAAAGAAAATTATGTCGGGAAGGAACGGCGAAGAAATTAAAAAGACAGCAAGTAACGAGGAATAACGAAAAAGTAGAAAGAAGACATGCGAGTGGCAATCTTCGCGAGGAATGTTTATATCCAGTATTATGAGTGAATTTCAAAAAGAAAAAAAAAACGTTATGCATTGAGATCCCCTCCAGCTGACAATATGCCAAAGAAAAGCATCATAATCCGGACTGGAAAATACAAGAGAAATTATAATAATTATAGAAGAATGAACGATTGATCAACAGGAGGACATAACCCATGCGGAATCCAAAGACAAATTTGCCCTGCTCCAGCTACTAGTCGCGTGTGGACGGTGCCATTCTCGCTCTCAGTTCTTTTAACACGTATAATCACTACAAAAGACTGCTAGTTTTGTACGAGTAACATATACAATGCCGGGCAGAGCACGCCCGCCTGATGCTCGGTTAATCAACATTGTTAAAGTGAAGAGTATATTTTGTGAAAGAATTGTTATTTTGATGAATAATGAATTGTTTTCAGTTGGTTACAAAGTGTCTTGTTGACAGTATTTAAAGTATTTAACCCTTTTAACGACGTTATTATATATAAAGTGTTTTACATAAGACACAAAATAATGAGATCACACAGAGGCTGAATTTTGTAAGCAATATTTGGTGTTATATAAATTTCAGATCAATATATATGCTGTACATATATGCGTTTTAATAATCCCTCGTTCAGTGACAAAAAATTGTACCGTGTAGATAGAAAGCCAGGGAAAGAAACACGCGTTATGTTATGGGTTCACTGAAACTAAAAACAAGTTTAGAAATGCTCATTTGTTATGACCCAGAGACGAAGTGTTGTATCATCTTTCAATAACTTTTTTTCTGCCATTGCCCCTCGTTGCGCTTGAAATGTATTACGTAAATTTATTGTCAAATCATCATATATGATAATAATCCTTTATAATAATAATGGAGCATTATTAAGACTTTTAGTGAAAAGGAGATTTAGTGTAACATTATATAATCGTATATATATATATATATATATATATATATATACATACATACATATATATATATATATATATATATATATATATATATATATATATATATATATATATATATATGTGTGTGTGTGTGTGTGTGTGTGTGTGTGTGTGTGTGTATAAAACAATAAACATTGATCGCAATTTTAACCCCTTTAGAGTGAATTAAATTACTCTAATTGTCAATATAGTCTTTGAAATCAGATAATGTGACACATTCAAATTACCATATGTCTCAAGCATTGTAACATCGCAATGCATAGTCTCAGAACGTTGAATGTCGAGTATGATTATTTGCAGAACATTCAAAACAATAAATGTTCTAAATATCTGACACGCAATCAAATGATACAAACTGAACTTATGACATACGGTTTCGCCATCCAAAAAGTAAAAGGAAGTTATCGCCGTGGCAATGGAGGGGCGCCATAGATGTAAGCAAAAATCGCATGAACATTTATTATTGCGAAGAAAATATATCTTGTGTTGCAATAAAATGATAGAATTTTGAGTGTTTTCTTCCCTGTGAGTCTGTGAATTGTTTTCGTAACATGAAAACACAATAACTATGATATTGAAAACGAAACAACAAAAATAATGTTTGATGATAATGTTAAAGATAATATAACATCGATGATCATAACATCAGCATAGCAATAGTACTTATGAGAATACTGATAACGCTGATGCTAGCTGAAAAATGGTATGGAATGTAAGAACGGATGTCAATGGTGATAATGGCAGTAATAACAATAATGCAGAATATGATAATCATGATGATGATGATGATTGTGGTGGTGGTGAGGAGGATAAAAATGATGATGATAATGATAACAATAATAATAATGATCATAAAAGTAATGATAATAATCATTACTATGATATATATATCTATAATAGGAATGATTATAATGATGATAACAACAACAACAATGATAATGATATCAATAACGATAACAATACGCTATCAATAATGGTAATAGTGGTAATAATAGCAATGGTAATATTGATTGCAATGATAACAAACAAACGATGATAATAAATCAGTACAGTAAGAAGAACAATAATGATAACAGTGACAATGATATTATGATAACAATAATAATGCAGATAACAACAGTAGCAGTTGTAATTGTTGTGGTAGTCGCAGTAATAATAATGATGATAATAATGATAATAATAATCATAATAATAAATGATAATGATAACAATAACCATAAAATTAGTGATGATGATCCAATTCTTATTGATGATAATGATTATATAAATGTTGATTATAATAATGATGATGATAATGATCATAATGATCAAGATAAGGATGATAATAATGATGATAATAATAATAATAATAATAATAATAATGATAATAATAGTAATAATAATAATAATAATAATGATTATTATTATTATTATAACAATGGGGATGATTATATTATAAATAAAGATGTAATATCAACCATGATAATGATAACAATATTAAAAAGGTGATGACAATAATAATAATGATAATAGTATTAGTGATAACTACAATAATGATTATGACAATAACAACAATAATAATATCAACAGCTACAACAAGAACAATAATGATAATAATAATGAGCTCTCATTTCCACACAAAAACTGTCGCAATACACTTTTTTTTTATGACTCCTCCCCTATCTATGGAGTCGGAGCCATATATTTACAACTGCACCTGGCTGATACGCACCTCGGCCTGTTTTGAAATTGGAAGAAAATGGGAAGTTCGAATTTGATACTACACTATATGGTGTATTATCAGTAACGTTGATAATGCTAATGAGGATATTATTGCACCAAGTACTAGACCAAATGTTTTTTTGTATATATATATATATATATATATATATATATATATATATATATATATATATATATTTATGTATGTATGCACACACACACAAACACACACACACACACACACACACACACACACACACACACACACACACACACACACACACACACACACACACACACACATGTACACATACATACATATATGTATAAATATATATACATACATATTTATACATGCATATACACACACATGTATACATACATGCACACATATATATAATGTACATATACGTTTTTTTCCATTTCAATATATCATAGAGATATTTCATGATGCAATGTAAAATACTCTACGTCTATGACTCTGGTGTGATTTTAAGAAATAGCTTTCACAGGTAAAATGGGAGAACATGAACTTTTTTACTAGATTGTCCTGCTATATAGATAAGATATCAATATTGTAAATCTACGCTACTATCATAGACGGCAATAGAGAGTATAAGATTTAATACTTAAATGCTTTCATATCAATAGGACCATGGCTCAGGCACGTCTACGCTTTTAATTAACACATTTCGATATTTCATGCACAGGCAACAATCGTTATTGTTTTTTTAATTATAACATTTATGTTTTAGCCTTGGACATATTAGACCTGTACACGTGTTCCGTGAAGAATGAGATACGGAGAAGTATCTCAAACAGATCCCTGTCTTGTTTAAAATGTGTTTGAATGGTCGAAAAAATATCACGAAATTTTACATTAAGCTCTACATAATCACTATACTTATTTTGTAAGTATAATTGAATATGGAGGTATAAACTCATATATCCTTTTAATTGTACCTTATATCAATTAACAAACAGTGTCATTCTCAAAATATTCAAAATAGTGTGACGGTCGCAACCGGTGTCGATAAACGAAGGAAAACGTGTGATGGGGGCGCTTAAGGCCTGAGCATTTTCAACTGATTTCGATACTTCCATCGTTTGATACCTAATTTTGAAATGTTGATAACTAACAACATATGTTTATTGCTATTTGCTAATGTAAGCCCTCATTTCCCCGGACAGCAGCTGTTGCGCTACAATTACCTATAACTCCGCCCCTATTTCTGGGGGGTCAAGTATAAACAACTGCATCGAGTCGATGAGCGTGCGGAGCACCTCTGCCTGGTCTGAAACTGGAAGAAAATAGAGTTAAAATTTGCTGCTACACCGTGTGGCGCACTATTCAGTAACGATGATAATGGTAATGAGGATATTATTGCATCAAATGCGAAACTAAATGTGTATGTATGTATGTATACACGTGAGTATTTGCATAGACATATATATATATATATATTATGTATATATATATTCATGTATATATATACATATATATATATATATATATATATATATATATATGTATGTATGTATGTATGTGTGTGTGTGTGTGTGTGTGTGTGTGTGTGTGTGTGTGTGTGTGTGTGTGTGTGCATACACACACACATATATGTATATCACACACACACACACACACACACACACACACACACACACACACACACACACACACACACACACACATATATATACATATATATATATATATATATATATATATATATATATATATATGAATAAATAATTGAATATATATATGCACATACACACGTGTATACATACATACATACATACACACACACACACACACACACACACACACATATGTATATATATATATATATATATATATATATATGTATGTATATACTTTTATATACAAACAGATATGTATGTATGTATATGTAAGCATGCATATATATATATATATATATATATATATATATATATATATATATATATATATATATTCATTTATTTATTTATTTGTTTATATATGTATATATGTATATATATATATATATATATATATATATTTATATATACATACATATATATCTATATCTATATCTATATCTATATCTATATCTATATATATATATATACATACAGATGTATGTATGTATATGTAAGCATGCATGCATATATATATATATATATATATATATATATATATATATATATATATATATATGTATGTATATATATATATACATATATACATATATATATATATATATATATATATATATATATATATATATATATATATATATATATATATATGAAACGTATCCATGTACTTCTGATGAAGAAACCGGTCAAATACATCTCTTGTATTATGAAGATATCCATTCTCATTCATACCTTTTCTACACACACACGCACACGCGCACACACACACACAC
>NC_091588.1:9653012-9655512 GCF_042767895.1 Penaeus vannamei
AGTAACAGTGATGAAAGAGTTTATATCAATAACATGGGATTTTTTCTTGATAGTCAAAAGAATGGGTAAATCAGGTGAGGTCACTTAATGGCTGTGAGCTGACTCCTTGGTGAACTCTTGTGGAGCCATGTGTGTACAACAAAATTCACAAAAAACTATAATGGACAGTATATGTACCTGTGGTCAGTAGATCACATGTAATTGTGATGAATTGTAATTGTAATGACAACATTTTCTTTCAGATGAATTCAAGTATCAAAATATCAGAGCTAAGTGGAAGAGATCAAGTGGAGGAAGAAGACGAAGAGCAGCAGGGGAACACGCACCAAAATGCATATACAGATCTTATGAATGTGAGTTTGATGTTATGAATGCAGCAGATGATGACTCATCTTGTATATTTTTGTATCACAATTTCTTTGTTTCTTTATATTTTTTCTGTTTTATCCAGATACATATGACACCAGTTTATGGTAATACTCATTGCTACGTAGGTATCTTAGCTGATGTTTTTTCTAAAATGCACATTGCTATAGGTGCTACAGTTAGGAATTCTTACCAGATGCTCTGTTTTGTCAACATTGCATTGGCATCAAGGTCATGTTCTCTCACTTTTAGCTGAAGAATTTTAGTTACATTATCAAAGAATTTATGAGTTTGGTAATAAAGAGTGTATTGTTGCATACTTTGCATGTTAAGAAAAGTATTCAAATCATTTATATTAATACATCACCTGTTTTTCTAATGCACTTTAGATGGCTCCCCTAAATACTGCTATGACTGAGCTCCTAGGACGAGGGGAGCTTCCAGTAGGGGCAATTACGTCGGCACATGTGGGATCCACGGAAGAAGTTTTAGGGCTTCCCTATGTAGGTTTCCGTGCAGCCTGGTAATTTATGTAATGGTGGTGTCTTTTGTTGCAAAAAGAGTTGGAGTATGGAATATTAATTAAAGTAGGAGATTTAACTGTAATGGTAACTACTTCCATTGTACTTCAGCTTTTGCAGCCCTTCTACCAGTAAGCTTTCCTAGATTCCTAGTTTAGACATATATGTAAATGTAGTATATATATATATTTGCATATTTTCTTCTTTTGCAACTTATCTGCTTTTGTATTTAACTCTTGTTCTTTTACTGTGGGATGTTAATGTTTGCCCCAGCATGGAATTTAATTTTCACCATTAACCTGTGTTGCAAGATATTCTTCAGAAATCTCTATCACAAGCAATCAAAAAAATAAGCAAGGAGTGTGTGTAAAGATGATATTTAGCTAACACAAATAGAGACAGACAGACAAACACATATTTGTTTTCTGTTTGAAATATCATGAACTTAGAAAAGGTTCATATGAGCGATATGAGAAAATTTCGGAGTAGAGTATAAATTTTCTAAGTACATAATGTATCATTCCCAATGTAGTAATCATAGTTTATTGTTGATAATGGCACCTTAATTTTTTTTTTCATGTACCACCCAGATGGAGTCATGTGTCACACTGCCAGAATTAGGAGGGACAGACCATGTTGAGGTGGAGATGATTGAGGCAGAACCTGGTGACAATGACGAAAATGAATATGAAGACGGGCAGCAAAATGAATACACAAAGCTGTTGAATGTAAGTGTCATTTGTAGAGGAGTGATGCATTTCAAGTGATATTTTATGTTGTTTTTCATTTTGCTGCTTATGCAGGTGAATGTAGATGCTCATTAGTGTAGATTCTGTATCATGTGTTAGTGTCATCAGACTTTTCAAGAAGAAGAAGAAAAAAAAATACAGACTCTTTCTGTGACCTTAATATTTTCTGAAGTGAATTCACTGTGGTATCCCAGCAAGAACCGTATCAATAAATCATATATTGCTGTAATTTTTTCTTGAAAGATCAGGGCAAGTAAGGAGAATAGTTTTTAGAATGTCATATTAGAGAATTCTGAATATGTAGTATTTGTTAAGATACTCTCTTAACCCATTTACGACGGGTGTCCCATATATGAGACACCCGGAAAAAAAATATTGCTGGGTGTCCCGCCAGTGTGACGCTGGATCGGAGCGGGCAGATTCCGGGCCAGCCCTGTGCACTGATTTTGAAGCTGGCCAGAAACTATTATATTCAACTTTAAAATATACCGTTGCTAGTGGATTAACCTGATGCTCCTGGGGATGGTATGTACGTACATGTCATGCCCGCAGTGAGTTTAGTTTATTAATTGTATTTACAGACAGACGGCTCTACAAGTACTAAGTCACCAATGAACCAGTTACCAGTACTACCTATCTCCCCAGTTTACCCTCTTCCTTGGTTTTTGGAAATATTTTCCTGTATCTCATTTTGCTATTAGTAACAAATAATACTGTATTGATTATATTGTAATGATAATAATCTTCAATATTGATAGCATTAGTTAGAAAAAATATTTTTCCCAAACTCATAGAAAGGTAAAATTGACTCTGGGTAAGCACTTATGGAGCCATTTCACAAAACAATACTGTAAACACTACATT
>NC_091588.1:9660512-9665512 GCF_042767895.1 Penaeus vannamei
AGTTTAATCCTGTTGATATTGTGATTTTTTTTTTTTTTTATGTTTATTTTTTAGATAATTATACACCTTTTGGGTATACTTCTATTTTTAGTATAGCTTCTACCCTATTTTGATATAACTATTACTTTTACTTATTTTCTGTTCTATCTAAAATGTTTTTCTTTCACTTCTTCCAGGATGGATTAAAGCTAGCAAAAGAGATTGCAAAGATACACTATGAAAACAAAGATGTCCACTTAGCCCGAGATGCTATGGAAACTGCCTTTAGGAAATACCCATCCTATGTTACCCCAGAGGATGTGAACTTAATGCTTGAAGTATTAATGCACCAACAGGAGTATACAAAGTGTATAGAGATTCTTATTAATCATGCTGGGGTTCAGCTTTTGAATAAGGTGAAGTTCAATTGATCGATGTTCTCAATTCACTTTCCTTTTTTTATATACAATTATTTTTGTTCTATCATTCTCATTTTTATATTTTTAAGGTGGTTAATATGGAGGTTTTTAGGCAAACTTGCTGACTTTTATCTGCTAATAAATAATTTTGTTCAAGAGTGGAAAATGAAATTCTGGTTTTAAGATTTTATTATGTTATATAATTATATTGTACATAAATGTTTTTTATCCTGTTTTAATATAAGGAATTTTTGAGATGATGAAACTATAATGAATGTATAAAACTCTTCTATTACATACAGGGTAAGAAATGTCTACTTTTATTTTCAATACTGATTAATACTTTGTTTGTATATGTATGGTAGAATGTTGGTGAAGAGGAATTCCACAGTCGCAGTTTAGAGGAACAGTTATCACAGGCAACTGAATGTTATGTTCCTGCAGACTTATTGATTGATCTTCACACAAAGTTGACTGTGTCCCTGATTCATGTGAAAGCATTTGAAATCAGTGCACCACTGGTTGAGCAGTTGATGAAGTGAGTTTGGGAATGAATTAGTATTTTATAATCATTATAATTTAGATTCCTGAATTAAGAATCTATGCTGAATTTGTAGATAATTGATGAAAAAATTAGTGATCTTTAAAAAATATTAACTTCAACATTGATGATTATATGGATATTTATGGAATGGTAATATACATCCCTTGTTAACCTTCAGTGAATCGGTGGAGGAATTCGGTGACCTGTACTTAGATATAGCTGAAGCCTACATGGATGTTGATTTCCATGAAGCTGCCCTTCAGTTGTTGCGTCCACTCATCAACTCAGATCACTATAATGTTGCTGCTGTTTGGCTCCAGTATGGGGAGAGTTTGGCAGCTGTCGACCAGATGGAAGAAGCTGCTGAGGCATACAATAAGGTTAATAAATAAGAATTTTCTTCTACTAGTAGTATGGTATGATATGTATCTATATAACATGCTTTGAATGGATATGCAATAGCATAATATATTTGATACACATTTCTTGCAATTAAAAGAAAACTAGATGGGACTTCAAGGTTTGCAGATATTTTCTGCTAGCAAGGGAAATTTTCCATTTCTTGCATATATATTATACTAAAACAATTTTTTTGTTAAAACTTTTTGGTTATTAGTTACTGAAGTTTAATAAATTATTATAGTTTTGATGCATGCACACAATTAGTTATGGCAATTGAACTGTAAAGGAAATACTCAGAGACCATTCACTTTATTCTCCCATTGCAGGTGGTGAGACTGGCACCGCAGCATGCTGAAGCCCGTCTGACTCTCTCATCCATCCTGCAGTCGCTTGGCCGCCTGGATGAAGCTCTCCTCATTCTGAACCAAGAGAGTGACTTTGAGCCTTTAGACTCACAGCTCCTCTTCCAGCGATGCAAGATCCTGCTGGATCAGAACCTTGTTGATGAATTTATTAATGCTGCTAAGTTGCTGTTCAGGAGGCATTTTATTCACATTAGGTGAACTTCAATTTTTTTTTCGTAAATGTATTGCCGAAAGTCAGTGTGTGAATGTATGAATGACGCTATGTAGCTGCCCATCATTTACTTTATGTGTATGTATGTTAATGTAAGTATTTAAGAATGCACAGGCTTGCACAATCTGTGAGTGCTTCTTCCCCCTGAATTTCAGTGTTGGTTAAATTCATTTAAAAATCTATGGTGTGGCCAGTGTTCTGGAACTAATAATGAATCTTTTTTTTTTGAACATTGACAACTGTAAATAGAAAATAGATGGCAGGAGGATAAATCTGCCTGGCAATTTGCCTGGAATATAATTATTTTATGATATTTTTAATTCAAAATACAATTTGCTGGATGTTTTTGCACCTTTCTCAAAGCTTTTATATTAATCTTTAAAAAATCAAGTAAGACCTGATTTGTCTTTGTCACAGACCAAAAAACAAAACTGATCTGATGGTTAAGTATATTTCAAACTAAGCAAAAAGTAATTAGACCAATTGCATGTTTCTTCATCAGATGTAATAAATGTAGCAATTGAACTCTCTTGACAGAAATCGAGATGAGGCTGAAGCCATGATCAGCAACAAGAAGCTGAGCAACAAATATGAAGCCATCCGAGAACTCCGGCGTTCCAAAAATGAGAGTCTGGAAGACAATGGACCAGCTTACACAGGGCCAGATGTGTCTATAGAAGATCAGTGGGAACTCTTTACCAGTGTGTGTAATATCCTTCATGAAAAGAAGAGGTAAGGAAGTTTGTTTTTTCATTGTGACCTACATAAAGGTCTTTTGTGATTATTTATGGTCTTTGCTGATTATTATTTTATTTTTTCTGTCAGTGTAGGCATCTAGTATAATTTTGCAAGGAAAAAAAGGTGCTAAGAATGCTCTCTTCACTGTTTTGTGCAGGTTTGAAGAACTAGAAAGAATGACTTTCACAGCCCTTGGGTCTAAAGAATTCATGAAGGACAAGGAACGTGCAAGAGAGGTCGAGTTCATGTGTCTCTTAGCCTGTATCTACAATGAAAGCTCCTACTTTGCCTACAACATTATGAGGGAGCTTGTGATCAAGAATCCTGAGAATGAGAGATGCTGGAACCTACTCAACCTCATCATCTCCAAAGCGGACGACTTTCGCCACAACCGTTTCCTGCTACGCCTGACCCATAAACACCCAGACCTAGTAGCCCTCGGATTGCTTAACGGCCACAACTGTTTGGTGGCTGGTACCTACAAATATTCCCTAGCAGAGTACACGGGTGCCTTCAAGCAAGACCCAAGCAATCCCCTCATTCCACTCATGCTTGGACTAACCTTCACCCACATGGCCTGCCAGAAATTCAGTGGGAAGAAGCACTCACTGGTTGTGCAGGCCTGTGCATTCTTAAATACGTATGTTGAGATGCGCGGAGAGTGTCAGGAATCGATGTACAACTTGGGACGAGCCATGCACCAGCTGAATCTTCTCCCACAGGCTATCCACTACTACAAACAAGCCCTTAATTGCCAGCCTGTTGAATCATTGGAAGGAGGCCCTATGTTAGACCTCTCAAGGGAAATTGCATTCAATCTTGCATTGATATATCAGAACAGTGGCTCTCCAGATTTGGCAAGAATGTATATGTATAAGTACATACAAATTTAGTTTAGGAAAAGAGTGCACATATGTTGCAATAAACATATTCATTCCTCTTTTTGGGAGAAGGAAATTTAGAATTCTTGGGACCAATAAGGCAAAACAGTCAGCTGGGGATTAGGATATATGTAGAAAATGACTCATGGTCTCATATTTGAATAGGTTGTATATGTCATCACAGGGAAACTTAGATTTCAGTATATAGAGAGAAATTGATAATTTTAGCCAAAGATATTTATTAATTATCAAGAGAAAAATGTGTGTAATTAATAATGAATATTTATTTTACAATTAAGTTGTATATATATAGAAGACTATCTGGATTAATGTTGCTCCTAGGAGAGTGTGAGTGTGAGTGTGAGTGTGAGTGTGAGTGTGAGTGTGAGTGTGAGTGTGAGTGTGAGTGTGAGTGTGAGTGTGAGTGTGAGTGTGAGTGTGAGTGTGAGTGTGAGTGTGAGTGTGAGTGTGAGTGTGAGTGTGAGTGTGAGTGTGTGTGTGTGTGTGTGTGTGTGTGTGTGTGTGTGTGTGTGTGTGTGTGTGTGTGTGTGTGTGTGAGTGTGTGTGTGAGTGTGAGTGTGAGTGTGAGTGTGTGTGTGTGTGTGTGTGTGTGTGTGTGTGTGTGTGTGTGTGTGTGTGTGTGTGTGTGTGTGTGTGTGTGTGTGTGTGTGTGTGTGTGTCTGTGTCTGTGTCTGTGTCTGTGTTCCTTATTATCATGATTTCCCCTTTCTGCAGATTGTCCTCGATATAACATCAAAATATATTTATATATTTTTGTAAATAAATAAGTGAAACAGGAAAAGAAAATCTTGAAAAATAAAGATTTCCTTTCTTTAGATATCCTTAAATTTTATTTTCTTTGTTAGAATAATTACCAGTTCCATAATAATGTGCATGTTTGATTTCCAGATAATTTAATTATTTTACAAATATATAAGTTTCTGACATTTTAATGTTACAGAAAAGAGAAATAATCCTAATTTAAGGAAAGAAAGAGGAAATTTATCTTATAAAAGATACTCTCATATGTATGCAACAGTAACTTGCTTGTCTAGCAATCTTGCTGACCTGCAATCGATCCTGCGTGCTGCCAGTGGATGGTAACCCAGACCATTCCTTGCACTCGGGGAGATTTAGAAGCAAAATAAAACAGACAGTATGTCACATGTAACAAATGAAATTAAAAACTAAATTTTAAAAATGAATCATAAGAGCATAAGCAATGTGAAGTGATATTTTATAATTAGCAATAGAGCAGTTTGAATGCAAAAATTAGACAGAAAAAACAAAAGCAATGAAGGAAATGAAATGGCAAAAAAGTGCTATTTGATCTTCCTTTTATACAGTGTATAAACTAGCCATTCCCAATCACTTCATCCCTTCCTCATAACAGTTCATTAAGTAAAAGGATTCTATAATCTCAATAAGATTCATTCTGCTAAAGGGATTCTGAAGGCATTT
>NC_091588.1:9670512-9680512 GCF_042767895.1 Penaeus vannamei
ATAATGATAATGATGATAATAAAAATAATTATTACATAATAATAAGAACTATACCAATAGTGATAATAATAATGAATTAGATATTACACCCACTAAATATAATGGAAAGCCTAAAATACAAATTTCCCATTTTCTTTCAATCGTTTTCTTAATGGGCAAATCGGGTGAACAACCCTAACTTATGAGTTGCTGTTGCTTTGATGCCAAATAAGAGGACAGTTCTGGTTAGGCTAGTTTTGTTGTTGTTGTTGTTGTTGTTAAAATCACGATAACATTGATACTACTACTACTACTACTAGAATAACAACAATGATAGAAAATAATATAATCATTTTAATTAAAGTAATAATAATGATACGACGAATAAAAATAGTAAGCATAAATAAACATAATAAGCATAAAAATAAGAACAATAATAATGATAATTATATTAACAATAACAATATAATAATATAATGGTAATAATAATAATGATAACAATGACAGTAATGATAATGATGATAATAATGATGATGATAATGATAAGCATAATGATGATAAGGATAATAATAAAAATAATAACAATGATAATGATAATAATAGTGATAATGATAATAATGATAATGATAATAATGATGATGATAATAATAAAAATGATGATAATAATAATAATAATAATAATAATAATAATAATGATAATGATAATAATGATAACAAGAATAATAATGATAATAATCATGATGATAATAATAATAATAATAATAATAATAATAATAATGATATTAATAATAATAATAGTAATAATAGTAATAGTAATAATAATAATAACCACAACAGCAACAACAATAATAATACTAATGATAAAAAATAATGTTAATTATAATCATGATCATTACTAGCAATAATAATGATAATAATGATGATAATGATAATACAAATAATGACAAAAAATATGATGAAAGTAATAATAATAAAAACCATAATGACAATAACAATAACAATACTGATATTAATAATGATGATGACAACAAACATCAACGGCAATCAAGGTAATGATGATTCTAACAACAATGATGATAATAATAATAACGATGGTAACAGTATTAGTAATAATAATGATAATAACAATAATAACAATAATAATGATAATAATAATAATAATAATAATAATAATAATAATAATAATAATAATAATAATAATAATAATAATAATAATAATTATTATAATTATAATAATAATAATAACAATAATAATAATAACAATTATAACAATGATAGTAATAATGATAATAATAATAACAACAATAATAATAATACTGATAATAGTAATAATGATAATACTGATAATAATAATAATAATGATAACAATAACAGTAATAATAATGATAATAATACTAATACTACTACTACTACTAATAATAATATTGATAGCAATGATGATAAAGATATAATGATAATAATAATAATAACGATAAAATAATAATAACAATAATGATAATGATATTGTCAGGGCAACAGAGTCACTAATGCAATAATAATAATAATAACAATGATATGAATAATTCTCATGACAGTAGAAATAATGATGATAATGATAATGATCAAGATTCAACTACAATGATAACAATTATATTAATAATGATAGTGATAACAAAACATCAACGACAATCAAGGTAATGATGATTATAACAACAATGATGATGATGATGATGATGATGATAATAATAATGGTGATGATGATGATGATTATGATATTAATGATAATTATAACATTGCCAAGGTAATTGAGTCACTAATGCAATAATAATAATAATAATGATAATGATATGAATAATGATCATGACAATAACAATAATGATAATGATGAAGATATAATAATAATAATAATAATAATAATAATAATAATAATAATAATAATAATAATAATAATAATAATAATAATAATAATGATAATAATAACAATAATGATAATAATAATAATAATAATAATAATAATAATAATAATAATAATAATAATAATAATAATAATAATAATAATGATAGCGATAATAATAATAATAATAATAACAATAACAACAACAACAAAAACAAAACGAATACAAAAAAATAACACTGTTATTAGTGATATTAATGAATTAAATATAATGGACAGCCTAAAAATATAAATTTCCCATTTTCTTTACCCCTCGTTCTCTTAATAAGCGAAACAGGTGAACAACCCTACCTTATGAGTTACTGTTACCATCATACCAAAACTGGATACAGTACCGGTTAGGTTAGTTTGTTAAAATCGCGAGAGATATCGCGCCCCCCACCCACCACCACCCCTCCCTCCTTCAACTAATGAGCGTATACCTCCGCCACAGCAATTGTCACTGATACAATAAATATGGATAAATATATAAAGATAATGGTATCAACAATTATGATAATGATGATGATCATAATAATAGTAGTAGTAATGATGATAATAACATCAGTAATGATAATGATGATAATAACATCAATAATGATAATGATGATAATAAAAATGATTATTACATAATAAGAACAATATTGATAGTAATAATAATAATGAATTCGATATTATACCCACTAAATATAACAGACAGCCTAAAATACAAATTTCCCATTTTCTTTCAATCGTTTTCTTAATAAGCAAAGCGGGTGAACAACCCTACCTTATGAGTTGCTGTTGATATGATGCCAAATAAGAGAATACGGTTCCGTTTAGGCTTGTTTTTTTTGTTTGTTACAATCACGAGAGAGAGAGAGAGAGAGATAGATAGATAGATATCATATATAGATAGATAGATAACTAAATATTATATTCCTATAGCACTCTTGTACATTTTTTAAGTTCGTAAACATCACCTCCTTGGCTGAGGTGATAAAAGTAATGACAATAATAATAATAAATAATATGATGATGATGCAACTGATAAAATAATGAAAATGATAATAATAATAACAATAAAAATAATAACAAGAAAAATAATAATAGTGATAATAATAATGATGATGATAATAATTATAATGATAGTAATGATATCAATAATGATGATGATAATAATGGTAATTATAATATTCATATAATAATAATAATAATGGTCGCAATGATTGCAATAATAACAAAAATAACAATAATAATAATGATGGTATTAATAGCAAGATTATAAAATAATGATAATGATAGCGATAATAATAATGATAGTAATAAGAATATGATAATGATAATGATGATGATGACGATGATGATGATAATGATGATGATGACAATGATACTGAAAGTAATAATGATGTTACTGTTAATGTTAATAACAATAATGATGATATATGATAACAATGATAATACTACTACTAATAGAATAACAACAATGACAGAAAATATTACAATGTAATAATAATGATACGACCAATAAAAATGGGAAGCATAATAAACATAATAAGCATGACAAAATAATGACAAAAATGATAATGATAATGATAATAATAATAATAATAATGAAAATAATGATAATAATAATAGTAATAATGATAATAACAATGATAGTAATGATAATGATGATAATAACAATGATAATAATGATAATGACGATAATGATAATGATGATGATAATGATAATCATAATGATGATAATGATAATAATAAAAGAAATAACAATGCTAATGGTAATAATAATGATAATGATAATACAAACAATGACAATAATGATGATGATGATGATGAAAGTAGTAATAATAAAAATAACATAATGACAATAACAATAACAATGATGATATTAATAATGATGTTAATAATAGTGACACAAATCATTAACGGCAATCAAGGTAATGATGATTATAACAACAATGATGATGATGATAATAATAATAATGATGATGATAACAATATTAGTAATAATAATGATAATAATAATAATAATAATAATAATAATAATAATAATGATAATAATAATAATAGTAATTAATAATGATAATAATAATAATAATAATAATAATAATAATAATAATAATAATAATAATAATAATAATAATAATAATAATAATAATAATAATAATAATAATGATAATAATGATAATGATAATAATAATAACAATGATGATAATGTTAATAACAATAATAATAATGATAATAATAATAATAACAATAATAATAACAAAAATAATGATATAAATAATAATGATAATACTGATAATATTAATAATAATAATAATAACAAAAATAATGATAATAATGATAATGATACTACTGATAATAATGATAATAATAACAATAATTATAATGATAGTAATACTACTACTACTACTAATAATAATAATGATAATAATGATAATAATAATAATAATAATAATAATAATAATAATAATAATAATAATGATAATAATAATAATAATAATAATAATAATAATAATAATAATAATAATAATAATAATAATAATAATAATAATAATAATAATAAAAATAAAGGCAATGATGATATTAATGATGATGATGATGATAATAATAATGATAATAATAATAATAATAATAATGATAACAATAATAATGATAATAATAATAATGATAATAATAATAATGATAGTAATAATGATAATGGTAATAATAATATTGCCAAGGCAACAGAGTCACTAATACAATAATAATGATAATAATTATATGAATAATTCTCATGACAGTAACAACAATGATGATGATAATGATAAAGATTTAACAACAATGATAATGATAATAATTATAACAATGATATTAATAATGATAGTGAGAACAAAACACCAACGGCAATCAAGGTAATGATGATTATAGCAACAATGATGATGATGATGATGATGGTAAAGATGATGGTGACAATGATATTGCCAAGGGAATAGTGTCACTAACGCAATAATAATGATAATAATAATAATAATAATAATAATAATAATAATAATAATAATAATAATAATAATAATAATAATAATGATAATAATAATAATAATAATAATAATGATGATAATAATAATAATAATAATAATAATAATAATAATAATAATAATAATATTGATAATAATAATAATGATAATAATAATCATATGAATAATGCTCTCATAACAATAAGAATGATGATGATAATGATAAAGATATAATAATAATAATGATAATAATAATAATAATAATAATCATATGAATAATGCTCTCATAACAATAAGAATGATGATGATAATGATAAAGATATAATAATAATAATGGTAATAATAATAATAATAATAATAATGATAATAATAATAATAATAATAATAATAATAATGATAATGATAATAATAATAATAATAATAATAATAATAACAATAACAACAACAAAAACAAAACGAATACATATATTTTTTAATAACAACATTGTTATTAGTGATATTAATGAATTGAATATAATGGACAGCCCAAAAATATAAATTTCCCATTTTCTTTACCCTCGTTCCCTTAGTAAGCAAAACAGGTGAACAACTCTACCTTATGAGTTACTGTTGCCATCATACCAAAAATGGATACAGTGCCGGTTTGTTAAAATCGCGAGAGATATCGCGCCCCACCCACCCTCCTTCAACTAATGAGCGTATGCAGTGAAGATAATGGTATCAACAATTATGATAATGATGATGATCATAAAAATAGTAGTAATAATGATGATAATAACATTAATAATGATAATGATGATAATAAGAATAATTATTACATAATAATAAGAACTATATCAATAGTGCTAATAATAATAATGAATTAGATATTACACCCACTAAATACAATAGAAAGCCTAAAATACAAATTTCCCATTTTCTTTCAATCGTTTTCTTAATAAGCAAAACGGGTGAACAACCCTACCTTATGAGTTGCTGTTGATGTGATGCCAAATAAGAGAATACGGTTAGTTTGTCACGAGAGAGATAGATATCATTATTATATAGATAGATAGATATAACTAAAGAATATATTCCTGATCTAGAAGCACTCTAGTACACTTTTTATGTTCGTAAACATTACCTCCTTGGCTGAGGTGATAAAAGTAATGATAATAATAATATGATGGTGTAACTGATAAAATACCCACTAAATATAATATAGAAAGCTTAAAATACAAATTTCCCATTTTCTTTCAATCGTTTTCTTAATAAACAAAGCGGGTGAACAACCCTACCTTGAGAGTTGCTGTTGCTATGATGCCAGTTCCAGTTAGGCTACTTACTAGTTTGTTAAAATCGCGAGAGAGAGAAATAAATAATTGTATATATATATATATATATATATATATATATATATATATATATATATATATATATATATATATATATATATATCATCGCCCCCTCTAACTAAAGGGTGTGTGTATGTGTAAGCGTGAGTGTGTGTGTATGTGTGTGTGTGTGTGTGTGTATGTGTGTGTGTGTGTGTGTATGTGTGTGTGTGTGTACATATATATGTGTGTGTGTGCGTGTGTGTGTGTGATATATTCCTAATCTAGAAGCACTCTTTCGAAGTTCGTAAACATCAGGTGATAAAAGTAATGATAATAATATGATGATGACGATGATGAATGATGATGAAACTGATAATGAATAATGAAAGTGATAATAATAATGATGATGATAATAATAATAATAATAATGATAGTAATAATAATAATAATAATAATAATAATAATAATTAATAATAATAATAATAATAATAATAATAATAATAATAATAATAATAATAATAATAATAATAATAATAATAATAATAATAATAATAATGATAATAATAATAATAATAATAATGATAATAATAATAATAATAATGATGAAAATAATAATAATAATAATAATAATAATAATAATAATAATAATAATAATAATAATAATAATAATAATAATAATAATAATAATAATGATAGTAATAACAATAGCAATAAAACAAAATAATACTAATAATAATGATGATGATAATGATGATGATAATATTAATTTAACGATAATAATAATGGTAGCAATGATTACAATAATAACAAAAATATCAATAATAATGAGGATATTAAAAACAAGATTATATAAAATAAAGAGGATATTAATAATAAGATTATAAAATAATGATAATGATAGCGATAATAATAATGGTAATAATAAGATTAATGATAACAATAATGATATTGACGATGATGATGATGATGACAATGATGATGATGACATTGATGATGATGATGATGATGATGGTGATGCTGATAATAATAATAATGATAATAACAAAATTTTGATTATAATAATGATGATAACAAAATTTTAATTATAATAATGATGATAATAATGATAATAAAGATTATAATGATAATAATAATAGTAATAACAATAATGAATATAATGACAATGGTAATAATAATAATAACAACAGCAATAACAATAACAATAATAATAATGACAATAATAATAATGATAATGATAATAATAATAATTATTCTTAAAATTATAATAACAATAATGATGCCAATGGTGGTAGTGATAATCATAATATCAATAATGATAATGACAATGATAATAATAATGATAATAATAATAATAATCATAGAAATAATAATAACAATGTTAATGACAATAATGATGATATATGATAACAATGATAATACTACTACTAATAGAATAATAACAATGAGAGAAAATGTGATCATGATGATAATGAAGGTAATAAAAATGACACGGCTAATGAAGATAATAATAACAATAATAATAATAATAATAATGATAACGATAATAGGGGTAATCATTATCACAATATTAATAATAATAACAATAATGATGATAATGATGATAATATCAATAATAATGATGATGATGATAATGATAATAATAATGATAATGATAAGTAATATTAATGATAAAAATACCGATGATAACAATTATACAAAAACAATCGTCTTTTGTAGAAAATGTATTCTGCAGCGCAAATGCTTGATGAATAATTATTGTAACATCTTTAAGTTCTAGATATCACTTTAATCGATTTATATCGTAATAAGTCCTGCTAATCTCGATAAACATGATGGCAGGAAATCCCATAACATTTTGAAAGCTGTATCGCCTACATATACACTGGCACATAAAACAACAACATATCGTTATTCATATTCGTAGCCATAAATGGAGAAATCCGGTGACCAATAAGGCAATCCAATCAGCTTAGTTATTACTTCTGTAGAAAACGTATCACAGGCGTATATTTGTGAAGGTCGTATAAGTCTGAATTGCATAGTGGGCAGTGCTTCTATTGGATGCAACTTGAAGTGAGAGAAACATTCCTTTCCTCTGGGAGATAATGATCATAGCCAAGGGAATGCATCATCCATTTAAAGAAAAAATGTACGTGGTATTAATCAGGAATATTTATTTGCAATGTGTATATACAAAAGGAGAGGCAATTAATGTTGCTTATGAGAAAAAATACATTTGTGATGGGTAGATTTTAAATCATCATTGGCATGAATGGCATTTTTTTAGAGATGTAACTAAAAGCAATATTACACTTGTTAAAGTAGCATACCCTCAATTCCAGGACAAGCAAGCTAACACACAGATACACATGCACACACACACACATATACGTATACATACATACATACATACATATATATATATATATATATATATATATATATATATATATATATATATATATATATTCATATTTATATATATATGTATATATATATACATACATACATACATACATACATACATATATATATATATATATATATATATATATATATTATTTTATTTTCCCCTTTTTTTTACCATCATGTGTGTAAGGGCAATGTGGTCCACAGGGCGTGCAGTGGATCATTTCAGGAAAAATTTAACATTCAATAATGAACAAGGTCGACACTGAGTCAGACGAATGAATCTGGAACTCGATCTGAGATTTACTTAGTTTCGGTCAAATCCTGTTCCTGTTAATTAGGACCGAGTCCTGGAATACAAGTTGTGGGAAAACCTCCCACAACTTGACCACCAAGCCATACCATCCTTCCATCAAGACTACTTGATAAATTCCTATTTTTTTTTCTCTCTCTCTTTCTCTTTTTCCTTCTTTCTCCCTACAATCAATTCTTTGTCATGGGCACGCATCCCTCCAATGCAGACAGGGTGTGCCACTTACACACTTACGAGTTTCCTAATTTTTTGATCCATTTAAATTTTATTCGAATACCTCTCAGGACCTTCGATCACAGTCATTTCAGATCAGCTTAAAATTATGTGATTGGCTGGAAACAGAAAAACACGAGAAAAATAAAGGGAGAGAAAAGACTCAATTTGCCACCTTGTCTCATAAATTATAATATATCCCTTTCTCTCTTTCTTTGATTTCACTATCTTTCCAATTATCTCTATCAGCCCAATATTGCATCTCACCCAACTCACTACCACTCACTATGTTAACAAGGAGCCATGCAGACATAAGCATGCAGTTTGACAAGGGGTCTGTGCATTTACCAGTTTACAGAGAGAGAGAGAGAGAGAGAGAGAGAGAGAGAGAGAGAGAGAGAGAGAGAGAGAAAGAGAGAGAGAGAGAGAGAGAGAGAGAGAGAGAGAGAGAGAGAGAGAGAGAGAGAGAGAGAGAGAGAGAGAGAGAGATACAATGGTCAGCGAGCAAGGAAGAGAAAGAGAGACAGGAAGAACTCCTGATGACTTCTTTGGATCCAATACTCTCGTGGTCATAGGGCCAAGACCGCAGACGAGCAATGGGTTGGTTTTATCTGAAAGGGGGTGTGCTGCAGAAGGGAGTGAAAAATAAATCTTTTTTTTTAATAAAAATTCCCTGAACTGAACCTTTGCACACCCCGTAGACCACATTACCCGTATACACATGATGGGTCCCTGGGCAAACCAAACAATATCATTATTTTTGGTAAAAAATATAATTATGTTATTCTGTAATCAGGGCTGTGAACTGTAAAGTCATATACATTAAAATGGCTGAATATATATGGATAAAAGGAAGGGATGACCACTCACACATCTA
>NC_091588.1:9688012-9690512 GCF_042767895.1 Penaeus vannamei
TAAACAGAGTGCAAGTTTTAGAAAGGGGTAAATATGAGAAAGAGAGAGAGAGAGAGAGAGAGAGAGAGAGAGAGAGAGAGAGAGAGAGAGAGAGAGAGAGAGAGAGAGAGAGAGAGAGAGAGAGAGAGAGAGAGAGAGAGAGTGTGTGTGGAAAGGAGGGAGACTAAGGGAAACAAGGTGGAGGATTAGGCAGGGAGAAGGGAAGGGGCACGGTTCAGGATGGAGGTAGGAGGGGGGGGGTAGGAGACGGAGACCTCGCACACATCTTAGATACAGCACATCAGTGTTGGTCTATTAATGGAGTAAAGAATTAGTTCATCAAGTTAAGGAGATATTTTTATGTCACAAGAGAACCTCTGATATAGACAATATCATATTCGTATGTATGTTGCCATGCGCACATTTCAGACGAATTGTTGGGACTTGCTTTCGAACGCCCCAAACATAATGAATTTGAGATGATATTCTTAAAGGATTTGACTGATAACACAGTGGAAAAATATGCCATGGAAAAGTGCGCATCATCCTACCCTATAAGAAGGACATATTTGATTGTTTAAGTTGGAATTCGAAACACGTTTGACGAGGTTTGGCCGTGAATGTATAAAGTATATGTATGTTTATATTTGCTGTATGCCTGTAAAAGTAGGTACCTTTACCTCAAAACAAGTATCAGGCTATTTTCTATTGCCTTTCATTACCTACCAACAGTAATTACCGTGATCCTTAAACCTATGTTGCTGAAGTACGTGCTAAATGCTATCATTCGAGTAAATGCAATATTTTTTTGGTTAGTTTTCGTCGTTTCGAATGAATTCAGCTATTTCTATTCGCAAATTAACTACTCAATAGAGGGTGAATGTAATGAAAAAAAGTTTTCCCTCAAAAATATTGCCAAATAGTAACTCAAAGGACGGTGCTTGACAGCTCTTGATACATGTCACCTCCGCGAGTACTTCCTGCTACAAGGCCTGGCGAGTGGTATCAGAAATCCATAATGAAATGATGAATAGCCAAACCGATAACAATCCATAAAATATCACTTATCAAAACGTGAAAGCAATGGCATGAACAAAACAAATCTTACTCATAAATCATGAATTCAATTAAAGTAAGACCTATATATCATGAATTCATTATTGGTAAAAGTAAATTATAAACAACAATTTCTGAATACACCCAAGCCTCTATTATCACGCACTCCGTTCTTGTTACATACTTCAAATATCAACACCCTCTGCTAACACGTTATACGACACAATTTTGCGCATTGCTTGTTTTGAGGTTATGCTGGCTGTGCATTGTTCATTGTATTGATTGACTACTTGATCAAGAGTCGTTGGTTAGTATTCAGTCTTTATTTCCGCTCTCCACACTGAACGAGCGGTACCAGTTCTTGACACGTGCAATCTTGTCCAACAAAGGATGGAAGTTCTGACGAATGGGGCGCAAGTCGACAAGCCCTCTGGTGGCCATCAGGAGAACCTGTTAGCCTGCTCATGCCTTCACGCAGCCTGTAGTATAGGTAACGCTTCCGTCCACCTGTCCTTACCCGCCTTGTGTTCTCCGCGTTGCCTCTCCTTTCTCTCTCTTATACTCTCCTCTCCAGTTCCCCTCGGGCGGGCTCCCTGCAGAGGCATATCCCGGGCGAGGGTAAGCTTCGCATATCTGGCCTATCCCTATCCCTTTCCATTCAGACCTGAAGATGGAATCCCATTGTCACATTAATTTCAATAAATTTAGTATGTGTATTGTGTGTTTGTGTGTAGTGTAGGTAGCCGTGAGGATTATTTGCTGTTTTCAGGAAATTCAGGATTCATATTATTTTTTCGGTGTTTGTAACCAGCAATTATTATTTTTTGGTATTATTATATTCAGAATTCATTATTATGGTGTTAGTAAATTCAGCATTTACTACTGATTATTTTGGCTTCATTCGTTTTGTTATTAGTAAATTAAGCATTATTAATTACTTTGTCATTAATAAATTCAATATTTATTGGTCTAGTATTAGTAAATTCGACATTTATTTGGTTTTGTTCTCATAATTCAGTACATCTTTTTCAAATCTTCAATTGCAACTTGTAATACTGCAAAATGACAGTAATTAACAGACCCATAATAATGATAATCATACTTATAATCGTAATAATAATATTGGTGATACCGATAACAATTTGGAAGCCAACATTAACAGCAATACTGGCAATATCAATGCTGATAATAATCATAATATGAAATGTAGCATAATAATATTAAATGTACATTTTATTCAACAGTAAGATCCATTATTTCACAGTAAAGTAAATAAATTTGATTATCCTGTGTTCTAGCCCGCTAACCAAAGCGCCTATTATTCATAAAATAACACTGGCTATGGACTCGAGAATCATGCAATGACTCTGGGCCACCACTGGATGCTTATATACAGCAAATACACACACACACACACACACACACACACACACACACACACACACACACACACACACACACACAC